>NW_010304410.1:0-14749 GCF_000700745.2 Antrostomus carolinensis | reverse complement strand
ATTATCTGCAAAAATGTGCACATGCTCCTGCGAAGGCAAGAGAGCAGCAGTTCTCTGGATATACCCTCCGGGGTGACTTTAGAAGATGGGGCTCATGTGTTGAAATGTGACAACTTAATACTGGAACCAGGGCTCAATAAAATAACATTCAATACTCAGGTAGGTTTTATAGTTGAGTGAATGTAGCGCTTATGAAAGAAAAAACTAAAAGCACTGGCTGAGGAAAATCATAGCGCTGCCAAGGGCCTGTGTTGCTTCCTGTTACAGCTTGGGTGATGCCACTCCCCCTGTGGCTTTGTTTTCATTGTTCTAGACCTTAATTTCCCTTGAAAGAAGGCTGTTGTGTCTGTGTGAAAACATACAGGTGACTTTCCTGTTGGCAGTCATTTGAGTCAGCCTTCCAAAACTTATTTTGGAATTACAAAACCAGTTTTAATTATTGCTGCCAAAAATTAAACTGAATTTATATGCAAGATGGTGTACTGCTCATGAAGTCTGCCTTTGCTGTTAATTCAGAATAACATTTCAGAATTTTGATGGGAATGCATTTTCTAGCCCTTAGTAAGTGATGATGTGGTTAAATTCAGTTAATAGCCTGTTCTTCACTGTGGAGGGTGGTACAATGTTTTTTCACTTGGTGGTTGTAGTAAACCTACCTGCAAGGAGTATGACAAAGTTAAGCTCAGCCTCAAATATTTGAATTTAGAAGATGACAGAATTAAAATTAGCCCCATTTTTCATCTTAATCACATAAGGAATGAGAAGAAAAGAACATAAGGATTTTCTGCTACAGGAAGACTAAATCTGCATGAACAAACACCTGTGAAAATAGAGTGTCACCATCTAAATGCCACTCTCAAAGTGGATTGCAGTCCTGCTTCTGCCATAATAGTGTCTTATATGAAACTCCCTCAGTTCCCAACTTACACATGCACTCTAAGTCAGCTTAGTCCCAACTTACACATGCACTCTAAGTCAGCTTGGAGTAATCTTTTTTACTTACTCCAAGATTACTCCAAGATTACTTGGAGTAATCTTTTTTTCCCTCCCATTCTTCCCCCAGCAATCTAAGTACTCCCAGTAATTGCTGAAATATTTAAGGACAGTAGTGCTTATCACTTCAGTCCACATTGCGTTACTGCTGGGTGCGTAGTAACTGGAAATCAGCGGGCCTTGAGTACCCATCCCGCTGGTTGATTTGTTGTGGCGGTGGGGTTTTTATTTTTCACTTTGGTTTTGTTTTAAAACTACCAGTGATTCTGTGGCCTTGTACTTTGCTGATCTGTGGTTTGTTTGCTTGTTTTAATGAAATGGGCAAAGGCATTTACCTGCTGACTTAGTCCTAGGAAGTGAAATGCCAAGCGTTTTCAAAAGCGAGGCGTCACCATCTGTTTGGTGTTCCAGGTGTAGGAGCTTCTGTCCTCAATTATCACGTTATTCTGTTCTTTGGCTTTCTTTAAATACTTTCTATCTACCGCACCTCTCTAACCCTTCATAAGGACGTATTTAGTAGAGTTCAGTGCTGCAGTAACGAGCATCATCGGGAAAATTTGAGCAAGAAAATGCTGAGAAATTCAATGCTGCATCTGAATGTTTAACAAGAGATGGGGCAGCACAATGAGAAATGCAACAGGTGTTTCATAGCTGCTTCATTTTCTGAGCATTATCCAGCCTATACATTGGAAAGGATATGGATGCTATGAAGAGAGAAAGTGTTCTTCAGTCACCTTTGATATGTATTCCTGCTAGCTTTGCCATTTTCAGATTGGTTCAAACTAGCTTTGGTCCCTTTTTTAAAACTAATTTTGAAATAAGTATCAATATATCTTCTTTTGATGACTAAAAGTTGATAGCTAGACATTGCTGGCCAGGAGGTTTCTGTAGCATTCTTAGCATATTTTAGGTGCTGAGATTTGAACTTTCTCCCCTTTTTTTTTTTTCCTCCTTTTTCCTTTTTTTAATTGTAAAATTCTGTCTTGTCATAGAACTTTGTTTAGAGTGAGGCTTACATATTCTACCTTTCCATTCCTCCAGTGCTGGGGCAGAAAGCACTAGAGAGATGTGCTTGGTAGATGTGCACACACACATTGTGGAACCTGTGTGCAGAGTGGGTGTCTCAAAGTTGACTTCAAGTCCCTGATGATACCATGTGAAATGGCAGTAATGTCATTTGATCTACCTATTGAGCTAGTTTTTTAGGTTTCTTGTTCTTTCAAAGGATTGGGACAAGTTAATGAGATTTGGACAGCTCTTGCTTGCTGCAAATTTATTTGTCTATAAAATAAGTTAACATGCACGTAGAACTGGATCTCAGGTGAAGGAGCCTTACTAGTTGAAAGCTGTTAGAGACTGTTCTGAGCAGGTGTTTTGGCTTAGTGGGGTCAGGAAGCAATCTGAAACCACAGGAGAAGAGATATGGATAAAAAGCTAGATATAGGTCTGCTTTAAATTTGCCTTGTTCTGCGTGTTTCTGGTGGCTATTGGAAGATGGACAAACCCTATGCTTGTAACTTCCCTATTTTCCCAACCTTCCTTTCTTGAAAGAACTTTGCATGGGAAGACTGCTGGGTGTGAATCCACTTATCTTTATACAGTTGTTCAAAACATGACTTCTCTGTCCTTAAAGAGAAAAATTTGAATATGTTATAATTTTGACAGTGCATTACTAGGTAACATGATGAAAGCTTCTCTAGATTTGAGCTGTAGTATTTACAACATATTTAGTAAAAATCCATCATCATTGTAGCAGTATACTGTGTCATTTCTGCTGGGTTGTGTAGCTGGCCAGAGCGTAGAAACTGATGACAGCTTGTTTTCTAAATTTTCTTACAGCAATGCTTAATTGCACTACTTTTGCAGAAAAAGGAATGACTGTGCTTCTAAGATGCAGTGGGATTTTGATTCTTTCTGTAGATCTTAGATTGATGATTAGCATTATTTATGCTGATAGTAGTCTTTCAGTGTATTTTTTTTTTTTCAAGCTTTAAAAGACATCAGAAAGCATTATCTAAATTTTTCAGGTTGATATTCCTTCCCATGTTGAGGTTTAAAGTATGTATATATTATGAAAGACTTTACTCTTGCTTTTCTGTTTATAAAGTATTCAAGGGATGAAATTAGTGACTTTAATGTCAAAAAGCATAATACTGAATTTCAGTCAGGATTTGCTCTGTAAATAACATGCATAAGTGAGGTTTGAATTTGAGTTGTTAGAGCTTTTCTGTGTAACTTCTGATCTTATTCCTTGGATTTAATTATACTCAGCATCAATATTTATGTATTACACCTGGTAAAATGGCACATGGAAAAATAAAACATTTCCCATTCTCTAGCAGTAGTAGCTAAGAGCAAATAGAATCAAGAACAAATATACTAGCTGATGTTACAGATTTGCTTTTTATAATGTTATTGGAAAAACATCCAGAATCCCATTATTCAGGGTAAGGGAAGAGTTTGAAATTAAATATGTATGTATTACTTCTTTGTAAGCATTCTCACAGCATGTGGGGTGAGGAGCTTGTGAAATTGGTAGCTTGAGCTGAAACCTGTGCCTTATGTAAATGTTGTAGGATTTTTATGAACGTTAGCCAAATAAGCACTTCACTGCTTGCTAAATATCATTTCAGTGCTTAATAAATATGATTATATTTTAATGTATGTGGCAGTTGGAGGTGGGGGGACCAACAAACAAGACAAAAAGCACCCCAAAATAACAATTTGACAACATAGTTACTATATTTGTTATTCTGATTGTTGGTACTTGTTACTTATGTTTTTTTCTTGAATCAGCCAGCACTCTAAGGCTTCCATCTTAACGGGGCACAAAGTGCTCCTTTGTGAAAATCTTGTCACTTACTGAGAGAACAATTCTTTTGTTTTAGTTTATAAATACAAAGTATCTGATAAAAATGAGCTGAAAGCACACTGTTCTTTAGTAGAGGGTTTGTTCTAGAAGTATTGCCTAAATTGAAAAATCCATTCCAATGCTTTCTTCAAAGGCCAAAGAACCTGGGACGTACACGCTCAGGCAACTGTGCACTTCAGTGGGAAAAGTACAGTTTGTCCTTCTTCATATTTACCCTATTGTGCAGTATGATGTGTATTCTCAGGAGCCCCAGCTAAAAGTGGAACCAATGACTGGTAGGTACAGTTGCTATGCTGAAGTTGTTTTGATGATTTCTTTGTATGTCATGGGACTAGATAAAGCATTTTTTTGGCTTGAATTTTTTTTTTTTTTTTTTTTTTTTTTGCCTTACTCTTAATTTTGAGTCTAAAATAAGACCTCTCTTTTCAAATTATCCATCAAGTATGCTCTGTCAATGATGGCTAGTTTTCAACAACTAATTCTAGTGCTTGGCTCTGAAACATGTAGTGTCACTTTTGAACATGAATTTGAACATGTAGTGTCACTTAAGTATCAGGTATGATTTGAGCTGCCACACTGATGCGAAGTGAATATTTAAATCTGTAATTGGCTGAGCTCTTTAGTGGTTAGTTCTGTGATGCTGCAGTCTCTTTGGTATTTACGAGAAATGGGTAAGAACTGGGATTCTCTACTAAAGGTGATAATATAAACTTACTCAAATTTAATGCTGAACACATCCAGTGGTTTCATGGACAGCTCAGCATTACTTGTAGAGTTTATTAATGTTTATAAATGGAAGTTAATAGTGATTTTTTGGGGGGGGCTATTAACTGAGGTTGCTGAGGAGTTAATATGCATTTTGTGCTATCATCCCAGTTACAGGGGTTGCAGTGTGTGGCGAAGGAAGGACAGACATATTGGGCATTAATCAAATTAGCTATCTCTATGAAACTGGTGGTTGTGAATCAGATATTTGAGAGTCTGTGTGCCTACTGGCATTCTTGTTATCTTGATTACGTAAATACTGTGTGTGGGTATGACTGGCATCATAGGTGCAAAAATATTAAGCTGTCTACAACCTGGAGAGCTTGCCAAAAGCTTAGTAAATTCTTTGGGATTACTGTATTTCACTGAATTCCGTGCTGCCAGAGACACACAGTATGTGAGCCAACTAGTCTAAGCCATGCAAGAAACAAATGGTTTTGGTCACTCAAGTTGAAACAACTGTGTGTTGCATAACACCAAAACCCCATGGTTACAAGTTACCCTAATGTGTGACAGTTTGTCTGGGAATATTGCTAACAAGCCTTAGGAGTGTATTGTAACCATCTACTGATGGGTACTGGAATCTGTTAACAATTTCTACTTTCTTCTTCAGATAGCCTTTTGGCTGGCATTCCCCAGAAGGTGAAATTCACAGTGACTACTGGTCACTACACCATGAAGAATGGAGATACTTTGCAGCTCAGTAATGCAGATGCCATGCCTATTTTGTACCATCCAGAGAGCAAGGCAGTGATCTATTCCAACACCAGAGGTAAGCAATGAAGTAAAAATTAATAATCTTTATATGGCTGAAAATTGAGTAATCCTGAAGTAAACCTGTACTTAACAGTGTTAAGAACCCTGACGCTGTATTTTCCAATAGTCATTATTAAGAACAATTCTAGAGACTTGCAACTGAGTACTTCAGAGCAACAAAGGTCTTAGACTTCCATCCTCAAAGTAGTAACATGAACTTTTCGGCAGACATAGCTGGACAACTTTTACTTGCCCTGATGAAATTCATTAGGCATGGTGAAACTGCTGCTGAGGTGAGCATCTGTCATGATTTCCAGGTGAATCATGGTGATCTTTTATTACCGTGAGGGCTCTTTTTTAACTAGACATTTTTATTGTGAAGTAGTTGTAAGTATGTTTTTAGGTAGTGTTCTATGTAAATGGAACATTTCCTTTAGCTGGTGTTTTATTTAAACAGATTACATCCTAGTTCCTTTTTTTTTTCCAAGCGTAAGTACTGCATAGCCTCCTCAGTTGCTCAGACACAAGCAAATGTTACATAAATGGGAAGAACACTCTTAACAGAGTTGATGGAATTAAGATTGAAATAGACTATAGAGAGGCACCTCATATATAGTATTTTAAAGACAGATGATGAATAGTGACTGAAAATACTTGAGGCATTTGTGTTCAATAAGTTGTAAGAGAAATGCCTCTTCATTGCTTGAAGAGAAATTATGAGACTAAGGACGTGCGGGATGTTGTAAAAACTTCAGTAGGCATCATATGATAGACTAAAGTAGCTCTTCAGCTAGTTTGAAGCTTGTTTTCAAATTGTCCTCTCAGTTCTTGAGCATTGGAAGGGACTATTACGTGGAATGTGGTGGTTACCTTCCTGTAGTTTGAGAAGGACAGAGCATTATTAATTGGGAAGTTGTGAACAGCAGTGGAATTTAAGATGTGTGGATTGTACCTCATATGAAGAGGTTACCGTTGAGTTATATACCATGGTTCCTCATGGCTGGCTCTGCAAACGTGGAGGTTTTGTTAGAAAATGGTTATAGCACCACATATTTTTCTATGACTCAGCTTTTTAAGGTACTTTCATTACATAGTTACAAATTAAAATGAAAATTGGGAAGGGATGAATAGGTTTTAAATCTACTTCTTTTTTTTTTTTTTTTCTCCATTCTACACAACTCTAGAAAAGATCTCGGAATCATCATTAAGGATTCAGTCTTCTGAAAAGATCACAAGCATCAGTTTGCCAGTAGCTCCTGCATATCATGTGATTGAATTTGAACTAGAAGTCATGTATTTGCCATCAGCCACAGAATCTGCAGTGCAGAAAGAAAATACTACAAATAAAGAAGTTCACAGAAAAAACAAAGAGAAGCAGAAACAGGACAACTGCATGGCTACTGTTGATCAAAAAGTAAGACGTAATTTAACATTTTTTATTATGAAATCTATTTGATCACAGGGGCAAACACTTCACAAAACAGAAGTGATGGTGATGGGAGGAGGACCTGCTTGCATTGAACTAGATTTTTCTTAAAAGATGTATGTGAAAAAATCATAGCAAACTTAAATATAAGCAGAAATATACATGATGTCTACTATATTGCCAACTGTTCCACTGGCTAGTAGTCTTAGTTTTAATGTTCCAACACCCGCAGTTTATACAGGATGAAGGATACTCGTGTCTTTGTAAAGGTGGCATGATAGTCTTTAAATCCTCCCTTCTGACTCATGGGAAAGATATTTCTTCCCCTTGCAAAGAATCTGTATGCTGTGTTGAGGTACTTAACACTGTAGTGTTTCAACCTGTTACATTATTTAGTTGGAGGTAACTTATCCTCTTAATTTTCATTATGAAGGGCGAATAAAATAAGTTGTGTATAAAGAAGCTCTTCAGTTGGCAGCAAAATGATCTTGAAACCATCACCTTTCACAGAACTACTTCTTGTTAAAAATTGACCAAGTGTGCTGCCATGTATCCTTGTGTGTGAAGAGTTGGGTAAAAAGGAATAGCTCTAGACTAGCATTGCTAAAACGTGATGTGACAAGATTTTCATTTTTTTTTTTTTTTTCTCAGTATATAAAAATATGTTGTTAAATATATATGCTTTACAATGGGAAGAATAGCAGCATTCACTTCAGGAGAAGTTCTTCAGTTAAGCATGCTGCTTCAAGTTAAAACAAATATGCATTAAATAAGTTTTTTTCAAAACATTTTGAGCTTGTATTTAATATATTAAAGTATTATAAAGACATTTCAGTAATATAGCAATTTATTTGATACTGACCTTTTACCAGATTATTGTATTAAGATGCTATCAGTACTGTTAGTGTCCTTTTATCTTTCTTTTATTCCTCCTCCTTTATTTTTAGTCTTTAGAACTGGGTATGTCAGTTTCCACAGGAGAAGCTTCTTTGAGATTTCATATCCCACTCATAAGAAAACAAAAACCTAGTATTTTGTCAGATCAGTTTTTGATGCACAGATTTTTTTTTTTTATATATTTTTTTCTTCTTCCCCTTCTGGATGCATTAGATGTAGACACTTACTGAGAAAAGTTTTGCTCAGAAATGAGAAGAAAAGCAAAGTCATTATGCCAAAGACCATTAAGACTAAGAACTTTGTTCCCTTTTTCTTTTAGGTAACCATTGATTGTCCTTGGTCGATTTACTCCACTATTATTGCATTAACATTCTGCATACCTTTTAATGCGAAGCATTCCTTATTGTCAGCTGGCAAACGGTAATGTACTCATTAAGTATTTATTGTTTCTTTCTTCTTACAAAATATGGAGCTGGAGTTTCATAAGTAATATTTATAGCAGCTGCTTTTTTTTTTTTTTTTTTTTTTTTTTTAAGTTGGGCTTTTGTTATCTTGCACAGCTTCCCACTGGAAGCTTGTGCGTTTCCTCAAGTGTTCTTTCATAACAATACAACAAATTCGTGGTTTCAGCTATATTGGAAATAAGACCACAAGATAAACCAAGCTAGCCTGTTACTGTGTAGTTACTTGTTTTTGTTTAATATGGAAGAGGATGTTTTACAACCTTGTTTCTACAGAGTCTTAAGCATTGAGGAAAAAATTCAAAGAAACAAATATACCTGCCATTCTGTTTTTGCTTTAGCTGTACACTTTGAAAACAATTTTAAGGACATACATTCAATGTAACCGTTCCACTTTTGGTGAAGAAACTGTCATGTTTTTCAGGAAATATGTGCAAGTCTGTGTTCAGAATTTGTCAGAACTCTGTTTCCAGCTTTCAGACAACAGCCTAAAAAACTCTGCTGACTGTACAGATTTGCAGCTGGTACCTCTAAACCCTGAAACTCAACAGGTAAAGATTTCACTTGGTGGTTTATGAGCTCATTGACAGGACAGCTAGATGAAAGTTCTTGTTAGTGAAATTATTAGCACTTCTGCACATAGATTTTGTAGTAAATAAGGCTGATAGCTGATGTTAGGTCAGACCTTTGTAGTCCTCTGAGTAGCTCTGATTCTTAAAGATGCTTTAGAAACCATTTGCATTCATTCTGATTAAATTCTACAGCTTGCAAAGATCTGGGTAAGTTTTCAAACTTGTCCATTTGCCTCATGTGAAGCACTACATACCTGCTTGAACAACAGCTATACAAATGTAATATCACTAATATCACTGTTAAAATTTGTTTGTCTTATAGCTGCAGTTTGTCATTAGGTTTTAGGAAAAAAGTCGGGTAGAGACTTATTTTTCATATGTAATTGAATGTGAAGTATTTTGAAACATTGGCTGCAGTTTGTCATTAGGTTTTAGGAAAAAAATCGGGTAGAGACTTATTTTTCATGTGTAATTGAATTCTGACAGTGAAATGTATCCCTGCTTTTAATTAGATGTGCATTGTTAAAAAAAAATTAACTATTAGTTATTTCATTTGCATATTTTTTCTAATGATTTATTTAACACTAAACAGGTAATTAATTTTTATAAACTATATTAATGCCAGAACAGACAAACATATGCATGTGCATTTCTACTTGTTTATCAGAGGAAGGAAAGTGCTAATACTATAAACATTCTCTTTCAGGTCATATACAGTAAGCAATCAATATTCTTTGTGTGGGAACTGAAGTGGACAAAAGAGCTTCCCCTCTCCTTGCAGTGCCTGTTTTCAGTCAGCTTTTGTCCATCTACCTCTGAACCACAGTCTTTTACCCTGAAGCCGTTCACTTACGAATTCCAAGTGGAAAATTTTTTTGTAAGTACTCTTCTAAGTATAACATGTTAACTGAATACGCTTTCCTAATATATGGAAAGTCAAGAAATATATTAGAAAACTTCTATTTACATAATGAGATTGCTACCTACTTGGAATCATTGGAAAGCCAGTTTGTTGAACAATAGGGGAATGGATGGATGGATGGATGTAACACTTGTGCGAGTGTTCTTGATTTTGTTTCATTTTTTTTCTGTGTTTTTGCCTTTCTGGGCTTGTGCCATGGAAGCTATCCTTAGATTACTGAGCTACTTTTTCCCTACTGGCTTCAGACTGCATTCTCCAAAGCAAATTGCAATTTCTAAAACCTCATTGCTATTGAAAGCATTTCAGCTGGTTTTTGTAGTGCTGGAGATGAGCTCCTCTAATGAAATATTTAGGGTTTTCTAGGCCATTATCTTAAATGTTTCTTCTTTCCCTTTATGGACAAACTTTTTATTCCTTTGATCAGCTAGGAAGCTTATAGGCTAGATATAACTTCCTGTTAAAGGAATTCTATCAACATTATTTAATCTGATCTCCAAATTCAGTCTTGTGTTACCCTTTTTGATGCTTAGATAAACAGTAGCAACATGCAGAGACTCTCATTTGGTTAAATCCTTTTGTCTGTTTTCAGTGTTGCCATGTTTTATACCCACTTATTAAAACTGGCATTGAGCAATATTTTAGCTATTTGTTTACCTACTGGCATGTAACTAGGAATTGTTCGCACCTGTATCAGCATCTTTCTGGAGTTTTTAAAGAGAACTAACTGTGGTAAACAGTGGGGCTTTTTGGTGGATATTTAATTTTGTAGTAATTAAAAATTAGCTCTTTGATAACATGGGCACCGTTATTCTGGGGACTATGATGCTAAGAGTGATGAAGTAGTTCTCTGGTACTACTCAGAATTTCAGTGATGTGTCTGGAAAGTGAGGACCGGCCAAGAAACTAATAGAAGTTTGTTTAAATAGAGATTGGTGTCCATTTAGGAGCATTGAAAGGCTGAGTTAAAGCACAGAGGTGGAGAGAAAAATGGTATGCTTGCTGCTGGTATCAGAAATAGATGCAATCAAATTTGATTTGATTATCTTCTCAAACTGAGCAAGATAATGAAGTGAAAATTACATATAACTGAATCTCGCATTAAAAAGATTTAATAGAATATGGATGTTAAATGTAAAGTTAAGTTTGTACTCTATCAATTGTCCAGTTCAGTCAAAACACAAGTAAAACACCCCTTTTTTCTTGGTAACAGCACTGTTTTCTTCCTGACAGACCTTGTATCATGTGAAAACTGAAATTTTTCCACCATTGGGGGCAGAATATTGTAAAACAGGCTCACTTTGCTCTTTAGAGGTGTCAATCACCCGACTGGTTGACCTCTCAGAGGTTGACAGAGATGAAGCATTAACAGAATCGGATGGATATTGCACAACAAAACTTATGTATGAAGGTAAGAATATTTTTCTAAAGCATATTAGCAAAATTCCCCAGTAGTTTGGTCTTGATAATGACATCTGCCAGATTTTCTATGGTATATATTCTTGTATTGTGAGTATGGCTGCTCAGTAAAGCAGTTTTCATTTTGCTCGACTGAGAATGTTTGGGGTTTTTTTTCCTCGTTAATCTGTCTTCAAGTGGAATATAAATGCAGTTCATACTGGTTGGATACTTGCTTGAGGCCCCACTATGGTCCCTTTTTGTGTAGGGCTGTTTTCTTGCCTCACACAGCTCTTCACACATAAAAGCTGGTGAGCTTTTAGATGTTGCTAAAGTACTGATTTTAAAAGTGCTCTAAAACTATACTGAGGGTTCTCCATTTTTCAATAAAGATCTTTATAGTGTTTGCTCTTTATTCTTGCAGTTGTTGACAACAGTAGTAACTGGGCAGTCTGTGGGAAAAGTTCTGGAGTGATATCTATGCCTGTAGCAGCTCGAGCAACTCACAAAGTCCACATGGAAGTGATGCCACTGTTTGCCGGATATCTACCTTTTCCGGATGTCAGATTGTTTAAATACCTCCCTCACCATTCTGCTCACTCCATGCAACTTGATGCTGGTAAAGCTATCTTAACTACATGGCTACTTACAGAAATGATTTTGCAGCTCCTGTGTTCTTGTGTAAAGAGAAAAGCAAGGCGAGGAAGTGTATTGACCAAGTACTCTTAGGTGTCTTTGTTACTTACCTTCACTCACAGTTCTGATTGGAAACTTACAAAATGTTGCTTTACCGGGAACTCTTTGAGTTCAGATTGCAGCTTTAATCTGTGAGGAGGAATAATAAATGCATTGTTTTCTTGTATTTCCTTTAAAGATTATTGTGCAAGTTAGTTGTAACTGGATTTATAATCAAGTGAAAACTTTTGATAACCCTCTAATCCTGTGGTTTCATTGTCTGTAAGCTGCACATCTACTGTGTCTTCCTTAGCTTCGAACTTTTTTCCCAGTTTTTGAAAGGATTAAGTACAAAATAAAAGAACTGCTGAAAATTTGTGGCATATAAACCAGATTAGATGAAGAGTTTAAATTACCACAGCCACCTCCAGTATTTATCTGTACTGTTAAGTGGTCTCAGAGCTGTAGTGAGAATTCACTTGTACAAGCAACTTGTTGTTTGTCAGCAGAGCTCCAGGAACTGCCAGTGCTCACCCTTTTAGCTTGTGAAAATTTGTGAGGTAGTGCTTCTTAAATTTTCCTTAAAAAAACAATATAATTCACTGTTACATCTGCTGCTGGCCAAAAGTGTGCACAGACTGTTACCTCAGCAGAGATGATCAGTAACTGTTAACGTGGTAAACTGACCGTGCATCTGAGCTCTGAAATAACTTTGAAGTTGTTTAGGTCACTCCATAGAATAAAACTGTGGGTTTTTGTTTTAAACAGATAGCTGGATTGAAAACGATAACCTGTCTGTGGACAAGAATGTGGATGATCAAGCTGACAGCAGCAGCATAAGGAGCAGAGGTAGCTTGCATTCTGCAGCTAGTGGGGAACACAAAGGTTTGCCAATGCCCCGTCTGCAATCCTTTTCATCTGGTCAGGTCTTCAACTGCAGCACGGGGATGCAAATACTTGTCATTCCCAGCAAGGACGACCATGTTCTGGAAGTCAATATCACGTGACAGCTCCGCTCTGAAAACAAGGAAAACAAAAACCATTAGAAACTGGAAATGAAAGCACTTTAAAGGATTATGACCTGATTAGTCTTTGTTGTAACATTCTAACTCTAAGGAGACCTATGGCACTCAACATGTCCTGGCCATGGAAGCACCAGACAATTGTATCAATTTAAATGTACAGTGAAGCTTGTGTCAGCTAGTTTATATTGCCACTTTAGTATGTTTTGTGTAAGCTATTGGGGTCTTCTCCCTTCAGTCACACTCTGCATCACAACACAGGGCAACAAAAACAAAAAAAATCCAAATATTTGGACCACTTATTTATTTTTGTCTGGCAGCTCAGAGATTTGTTTCATGCTTCCTACATATTTTAGAATTTAGAGTTGGATGATATAATTATCCAAATCTTGGATTTTTATGTAATAATTTACAGGCTTTTCCACACGTGTGCCAGAAACACAACAAAGCATACAACAGCACATTCACTGGTGTAATGGTTGCTTTTCTCTCTGTTTTTTTCTTTCTTTGTTTTATCTTTTTTAATTCCTGCCATTCAAATTTTATATTAAACTTCCATCATTTGCATACTTAGATGCATGGAAGAGCTACTGCTATAAACAATCTTAAATAAACAAAATTCCTTAATTTTTTGAGGCTTTCTCCTTCACAGAGTTAGACACTGTGATGTCACATATTATATGATTTTTTGGGGGTTGGGGGTTGGATCATCCTCTTGCATAGTTCTTACCAAAGAAAGATATTGATAGAATTTAATAATAAATTATTTGGCTTATTGAGTTCCCAGATTAATTTCTTTTATTACCATTTCTAAGGGGCTTGGTTTGCTGCCTCAATTTTTAAATTGGGGCAAAAATTTCAGTATGATGTGATACTTGAACAGTCAACCTTTCATCATAAAGGCTTAGTGTAATTATTACTGATTAGAGGCCAGACTTCCGCATTCATGATGGAAGAAAGAGGTTGGTTTGATATAGGAAAGTTTGCAGATGTAGAATAATTGTGAAACAAAGTTAAAACATGTAACTTAAAGAATTTCATTATTTATATCTGAAATGTAAATACAAAAAATGTAAAAAAAAAAAAAAAAAAAAGGTAATTTTTGTGAATGTTGCAAATCCACCTGTGACTGGAAAAATTACAACTCCTTCTGATGTCCTGCTTCTGATATTGAAACTTGTGCATTTCATGTGAGAATGACCTTTTCTACTTGCAGATCTATAATGGTGCGTTGTCAACTGACTCCACAGAGGAAAACTGTCCCATATCAAATAATTGTCAGTAAAGCTAAAGTGAGGAACTGCTCATTAGACAAGTTAATTTTTGTTTTGTTTTGTTTATTCTAAACTTGGGTTCTGCTAAATTATAAAGGGGAAAAGAAAAACAAACCCTCTTTTCAAGAAGAATCACAATTAAGTTGAAAAATGAATAGGCATCCTGCACATGGTTTGTTTTTTTTTTTTTTAACAGTTATTTTTTTTTAATTTAAAAAACCCCAATATGCCTAAATAAATGTATAAAGAAGACCTGCTAGCTGAAAATGTTCTTGTTATGCATCTTCTTTCTGTGAAGGAATGCCCTTTCTCTGTGGAAATCATACCATTTTATTCTGGACAAAACCCAAAGCATCATTTAGTGCGAATGACTGCTGCGATTCTTTGACTGGAAAACGTAACAAGTTAGTGACTTTCACACTGCAGGTATTATAATTAATTCCATTTTCATGGTTTGCTATTAAATCATTTTTCACATTGTTCTGTAATATACTGTTAGATTAAACACATTGTACTAAGATTGTTTAATGAAATTGTAAGCGTTACAGTTCTAAATATACATGTTTTAAAAAGAAATCCCACTTCTCTGCTGCGGAGCGATTGTTTAAAGCTACTTTAATGGAAAAATATCTTCTAAACTAAGGGATTCGGAACAGCGACCCAAAGCGCGCTCCCCGGGGCTCTGATGGGGGTTGCCCCCCCCACCCCCATCCCCAGGG
>NW_010304409.1:7680-17166 GCF_000700745.2 Antrostomus carolinensis | reverse complement strand
GAGGCAGCACCTCTGGGCACAGCCTTGTCCCCCTCTCCTGTCCCAGGGGAGAAACCCACCAAATCAAGGCAGAGCCATCCTCGTGGGGTGCAGCGTCCTCAGCGCAGCGTTCCCCTCCCCACAGCCTGGGTTTGTCCCCTTGCCGATGGGGTTTGGGGGACAGGAGTGGGATGGTGTTATGCTACACTGTGGTTCTACTCGGGGTTCATCTCATTACATCCCCAACCTGCTCCTCCAGCCTTGCCTCTCCTGCTCCTCTGTGCGAGGAGATGGAGAGGGAGGAAGGAGGCACAGAGAAGGGACATCCCCAGTGTCCCCGCATCCCACTTCGCCAAGTGTCCTGATTATTTGGTTTAACCTTTTTGCTTTCTTTCCTGACTGGGGCTTGGCTGGTCCCTGAGAGGAGTTAGGGAGATGTGACTCCAGCAGTGCACAGGCCAAGCCAGGGAGTGGCATCATGCCTGGTCAGAATGGCTGCAGGGTGTCGGGAGGCATCCTTCCCCGCTTCCCAGCTATAAATCATCAACTGGGTGGCAGAAGGACTGGGCAAAAGGGCTGGAGAAATCTGGCTTTATAGGGAGAGTCTCCCACACAAAGAAGAGGCGCTAATAAAGCCCAGCTGGGGAAGAGAGTTTTGTGAATAATTTCTATCCATGGATGCCCCCCAGATCAGAAAATTTCTAGGAGCCCAGCTGGGACAGCTGGACTCGGCCGGGCAAGGTGCTGGCTGGTGCAGCCTCATTTGCCTCACTTGGTTGGTTGGGTTTTTTTTAAACCTGAGCTCAGCATATCCAAGGATTCAGCCCCAAACAGAGATAGCAGATCCCACTTTCCTAGGAAGCTCCTAAATTCTCCACCCACCACATCCAGGTCGTGATACAGATGTGAACCTGTTCATTGCCTCCAGAGAACATGTGATGGTCCTTCTGTTTCTGGGGAGCCTACAGCAGAGCCAAGAGTTGGTCACTGCAGCCCTGCTGGGAGGCAGGGATGGAGCAGGAGAAATGTCCTGCTGCATCCCAAACCAATCCCAGATCCCTGTGAGGGTCCAAGAAGGTGCAGAGTTGAGGGCTGTAAGAGTTCTGTGGTTCCTGATCTGTTAAGGTGAAGCAAAACCAAGCAGAGCCCCATGAGCAGTTAGTTCCTACCCAGCTGGAAGAAGGAAGTACTGGGGGTCTCGTGGGAAGAACAGATTTCCTGACATTTCCAGCCCATTTCCAGACCAAAGAGGCTCTGAGAAGCAGCTGAATGTTTGATTTCTGCTTTGACTTGAATCTCAGAGCTTTGGGGTGATGTTTACACGTTATCAGTTGCCTGTTCCCAAAGTCCTGCAGATACAAAGCCTGTGAACCAGCTGTGGTGCTCACGGAAGATGCAGAGAGGGTTTTCCCCAGGAGATTTCCTTGCTGTTGCTACCCAGAGAAGGTAGGACCATTCTATTTTGATTATTCTTCACAGCATCCATATATTTTCAGTCTAGTTTACACCAGTCTGAGAACTTGGACATGCAACAGTTGAGCAAATAGGGATGGGACTCAATCACTCAAGTTTGCTCTGCTGCTGAGGAGTGAGTTGTGGAGCTGCTTTGATGAGGAGCGAAAGCGTCCAGCCAGGCCGAGGGAGGGAGCACAGTCCTGTGCCTGCCTCGAGACAGCCGGATCCAGTTCCTTCTGAAGGAAATTAGATTTTTCATGTACTGCCAAGAGTTAAGCTAATTCCAGGCGCCTCTCTCTCTCTCAGAGATAGGCTGCATCCAAGCTTTGAGCGACTCATCTAGAGAGAGAAGAATAGCCCAGTGTGGTGCGTCAGCAAGTGGCCCTGAGTCACTGGCCCTATTCATTGTCTGTTGGTGAGACACTGAGCAGCGCCCGAGCCTGCGCCCTCGCAGACGTGGTGGCACGGGCTCGCACACCCACGTGTGCAAATCCCATGCAAAGCCTGTTCTCAGGGGGTGTGTGTCCTTCTGCCCACCTCAGAGCTCCTGAGCAGAGCGATGGACCAGTGCTCAGTCCAGGCTCAGGCACCAAGAGCGGAGGTTTTGTGATGAGTGACTTGCCCAGAGCTGCAGGAGTGAGGTCCAATAGTCCAAGTTATCTTCAGGGATGAGGGGAGGCTGGCAAGGCTTTGCTGGAATAATCTGGGAGCTGGGACCAATGTCTTCACCTTCCCTAAGGCCAGCTGATGAGCTTCATCTCGGGAGGCAGGGAGCCTGCACTCCGTCCCCATGAGCCTGCCAGCTGAGGTGTTCAAAAATGGGGCTTTACTGGGATTACTGGGGAGGTGTAGCTGCATCAGCCTCATCAGCCAGGGAGCGAGGAGGCTCCTGCTGTAGCTGCAGGAGATCCACATGTTTTCCAGGCTGTGGCTTCCCAGGAGATGTGCCCATGAGGATTAACATGCTGGATCAGGGTTGGGGTGTGGGGTGCAGAGCTGTGCTGGCAAGCGCAGGGCTGAGATTTTTACCTAGTGTGACTGGAAGGAAAGTGCTGAGTCTTCACAGACCAAGGCTTTTGGAAGGAGTTCTTTTATTTAGCGAGTCTGGGCTGCTGTCAATAAGTTCTGTGGTTTTAGGGCACCATATGCTGTATTCAACACTTTGCCAATCTCGTTAAATGAATCCAGACCAGGCTGTTCACAGAACAGGACGGAGCAGCTGGAAGCGGTGTATGTCGCAGTCCATCATTATAAGGCAGTCGGATAAAAATCTTCTCTTTGGGCTGACATTACAACCTTCATCATCCTCCATCCATATTAGTTTTCTCTTTACTCTACAAGAGAAAAGCCCAGAAAAGGGATGTTAACGTTGTCTCACTCAATACCACTGATTATATTTTTGTTAAAATGTGGAGTGAACGTGCCTGGGGCAAGGACAGGAAGGGTTTCTTTGCCCTGTGCTTGCAGGTCCACTTCAACCTAGTCCCCTCCCGTGCCCAACACAGCCCTGGGACCAGGATCCCTTTGCAGGGCTGTGCTCCTCCTCCATTTAGACCTTGGAAAACACCAGGTCTAAATGGATTTATCCCACCAGGAATTTAAAACCAAGGTGCTTTCTCATTTTCAGTTCAACAACCTTACTTCTTCTCCCCAAAGAAGGTGCCACTCATTTGGATTAATATGTAAAACTCAACCTTTCCTTCAGTGGAGAAAATTCTCTCTGCTCAGAGGAAAATGCTCATGGTTCCTCCCTGGCAAGAGGCTTCCTCTGCCCCGAGGGATGCTGCTGTCCCCGCGGGGTCCGGATGCGGGAGCGGGCAGAGCAGACAAGGGGAAAGGTAGCTGGGTCCTGCCCGGCTGGAGCGTTAGTCCTGGGTTTTGCACTTTAATGTAACTGCCAGTTGTACAAATTAATTAAAAATAACTGAAGAAAAATCCCAAAGAAAGGCCCTGTTTCCTCTGGTGAAGATTAATCATTAGTTGAGCCTTTTTCTTATGAAAATACAGATCCATGGTAGCCCCAGGCAAAAGATTCCCAGGGAGAGCCCTCACCATTCGTGCTCTGAGTTAGGGAAATCGCTTTGAAAGCATCTGACAACTAAAGCAGAACATGTTGAGTAACTTGGCAACACTCAGAAAACATCTTGAAATGGTTTTTGTTCAACACATTTTGCTTTGCTTCAATAGGAGATGTCAGGGCAGTTCATTCACTGCCACTCAGGACTGCAGGCGATGCTGGGAGACAGTTCCTCTGCCCACGTTTAAAAAAAGAAAGAAAAATAAGAAAATCCCTGATATCTGCTGCTCCCAGGGCAGGATCCTCCTTGGAGGTGCCATGGAGTGTCCCATTGCCCAGCTCTGGAGGTCCCTTCTGCCCAGGGAGGTCTCCCTGTGCCCTGTTTGAGGGGAGAGGGGTGATTTACAACCAAGAGTGGGGCGGTTTGTGGCTGGTGGGACAGGGATCCCCCCTCACCTTCTGCTCAGCCTTGGGATTGAAGGCTCTGCCCTCAAAAAGTCATGCAGCAGCTTGAGATAAATTCAGATGTGATACCTCGATGGTGCCCAGGCAGGAAGTGCCTCTAGAAACTGGGAGAGACAAACACACTGGGATTCTCTGAAAATCCCCGTTAAAATCTGTGCCATGTGCCAGACTATTTTGTTTATGGAGTTTTGGAGCTGCCCTGTGGCTCCTCATCCACAGGGGTATAAATCTCTCTTCAATGATACTGGAAAGGTTAGGAAGGGCGGTGTCTGGTGTTTAGGCAGGAGCTTAATAACCATCTCCTTTGGCCCATCAAATAAAGTCAGTTCTTGGGCATCCCAGCGGGGTGACAGAGGCTCCTACATCACAAAACCCCACCATCAGCTCTTCTCCCCCCAGAAGGAGCCTGTTCAGGGCTCCTGGCTCACGGCAGCTCAGGGGGCTGCAGAGCTCCAAGCACCGTTGGGTTTTACTTCAAGAGTGAAGATTTCCAGCAGCTCTTTTTTTTAAGGTGTTCTCAGTCCACCTGGCTCTTTGGGTGGCTGTTTTTTGGGAGGGGGATAGGTGAGCCTGCTCTGCTTGTCAAGCTCCGAGTGCCAACCAAGAGTCAGGACCTGAATGTTGAAAATCAGGGTGGTTTACACCCTTCCTGCAGCCCCAGCCCTCGGGCTCTGGCCAAGAGGCAATGGTCCATCTCAAACCATGGAGCCACCATTGACCGTGCTCCTCACGGCTCAGCAGGGAAGAGCATCCTCCCAAAAACAGGGCTCCCAAAACCAGGGTTCACTCCACGACCTGTGGGCTGGTCCTTGGGGTGCTCGTCCCCCTGGGTGGGGAGCACTGGGGGTTTTACCAGGGGAAGGGGGGAGTTTGCAGAGCCACTCTGAGACCCTGTGAGGGATGTCACCACCACCAACTGCTCCAGGGCACTTCCCAAAGGGATCTTGGATCTGCCCTTCTGGGATGAGGGGAGCACAGGAAATGCTGTGGCCATATGGGAAGGAGAAATCATTTTCATATAAGGATGGTTAAAAATAATAATGATAATAATTCTTTTTAGAAGTTGTTGGGATTTTACCCGAGCTCCCAGCCCCTGCTCGCAGGACCGGCTGTCCCAGGCTGTGTTAACCCAGCACCGTTCCCCCAACTTGCTTTTCCTCGCCTGCATATCTGGTATTTTAGTTCAAAACGAGGTCAAAAGCAGTTTCCAGATTCATTAGCATTTTATGATGATCTTTTTTTTCAGCCCAGGAAGTTGACAACTTTGCTTGTTGTAAATTGAAACTCAAAAAAAAAAAAAAAAATTAGGTTTGGCTTATGAAATTTGGGGTTGGTTTTACCATTTTTAAATGTATTTGGGAGCTGTACGTGCCTGAGTTGCAAAACAAAAAAGCCATTTCAAGCCAGACAGTTATTTTTTTTTATTATTTTGAAACTTGTCAAAACAAGCCATATTGATGATTATGACCAATTTTATTTTATTTTTTTTTTCAAATTGAGAAATGTATCAAGAACAGCCCTTTCCCCACAAAACCTTTCCTTTTCAAAAAAAAAAAAAAAAAAATTAAAATTAAAAAAAAATCAATCACACTTTTTTTCCCTTGCTTGCACAGTTGGAACTGGTGGCAGTGGATTCGCAGAGAATAGCAATTTATAAGGAATTCCAACCAGCTCTACTTAAAATAGCATCCAGCCAATTTCTTGGGGGCAGTAGGCTGAGCTGCTCCGTGGTGAAAGCAAATTGGAGAGTTGCCTTTCCAACTGGAATGGTTTCAATCCAGGATAACACACCTTGGGAACAGCTCAGACACATTCCCCTTGGGAATTGGCTGCTGAGGTGCTGCTGCCTGGGAGGAACCATCCCTTCTCCTCCAGGTCCTCAGCCAGAACTGGGTGTCCCCAGCCATCCCTCTCACCAAGCTCTTGTTTTCTTTTCCAAACCAAAATGAATCCAGCTTCTTCAAGCCTTCAGTACATCCAGACATCACAGTTGTGGGATGCCTCCAAACCCTGAGATCTTTCCATATGTTCATGGGAGTTGAAATGTGGAAGGAATTCAATGCTCTGGTCCGGCAGGGATGGCACAGAGTGAGGAAAGCCAACGCCGTGCTCCAACCAGAAGGGTTTTAAAGGAAGAGGGCTGGAGAGATGCTGTCCTGGCAGCCAGGTGAGGTCTCTCTGCCCCTCTGCTGCTGGCGAGGGCTGGGCTGGGGGGTCCCAGCACAGCAAGGGGCACGGGGAGACCCCAAAGGGACCAGAGCCACCCCACCAGGATGGCTTTGCCTCTGTGTGTGTGTGTGTGTGTGTGTGTGTGTGTGTGAGCAGGCTGCTTGTGACCGAACCCTTCTCAAGTGCTTGTGAAATGTCGGTGGTTACAGAGCTCAGACCTACGAAAAAATAAAGAAAAAAAGGAAAAAAAGAAAAACAAGGTCCTTTTCCAGTAGGTGGTGGCGAGGTGACAAAACAAAAACCATACTGCTGAAGTCAAAATATTCTTTCTAATCCCCCTGCCCGGTTTCTCTTTCTTTCCAGCTTTCTCCCTCTGCCTCCTGGACCCTCCCTCTCTGTTCCCACCCCCCCTTCTGTTTCTCTTTCTCCCCTCTGTCATAAGAAAGTGACTGTGTCCTCGAGGGGACAGTTTTCTTATGCCATTTTATACACTGTGCTTCATGTTTAGAACTTTTTTGCACTAGTTCCTATTACATTTATTTTCCAAACTGGTTTGACAGAAAACAAACAGGAAAAAAAAAAAAAACAAAAAAAAAAAACCAAACCCCAACAAAAACACAAACCCATGCTATAATTCAGTTGTATTAAAAATATTATCCTACTACTCTCTGTGTTCAATAGTCTCTGTACCTGTAATGCTTTCAGTTCTGTTGTATTTTGGGGCAGAGGTTTTCTCCGCTCCTTGTTTAACCCAGTAAAAGAAATAAAATGTTAAGAATTGATGATAACTTCCTCCTCCCTTTCTCTGTGCTTTCATTTGGGCCGTGTAGGTCCCCCACGTGCCGCTCACCATCCGGGGAGACGCGGTGGGATGAGCTGTCAGCCCCCCACTTCCCACCAGAACCTGCCCTACAAACTCTGTCTGTCTGTCTGTCTGTCCTACGGGTGGGTTTTGGGTTTTTTTCCTGCAAAATCCCATCTCAGATGGTGGAGGGAAGAGGCAGAATGGAGGGACAATAACCCTGCCTTACTGAATCTGATTTCGTAACCTTTCTTTATATTCTTTTGTTTCTTGCCTTCACATTTCTTGCCATGGGGCTCACCTCAGAACAATAGGGGCAAAGACTGTCACCAAGAGATTCATCAGAGAATAATGACTAAACCAGGGTATCCAAATTTTGCCCAGCTGAAGTCCACACCCACATATAATCTGGAATTAATTCATCTGGACAACAGATCTCGGCATGTAACAGAGCTAGGACACTCCGCTCCAAATTGAATGCTGCATGCCAGGCTGCAAAAGGCCATGTCATAAAACTCTGATGTTACACTTTGGCCATTCCTACCCCGAGCTGAAAATTCTCACTTTGGAGAGAAGATGAGGAAAAGAGCAAAAAAACCCCTAAATTAAAAAAGGAATTGAATTGGATGGAGATAGAAATAATATTTGAAAAAGCAGAGTGGTGAAGTGCGAGGGGGAGGACACGGGGTGGCATCGGCTCTGCTGGGAGCCCTGGGCAGGGATGGGGACGTGGTGGGTGCAGGAGGGGGGACACGGGGAGCTGGGCAGTGGGGTGTCTGGGGTGTGACTGCACGAGGGGCTCGGTGAGGGATTGATCAGCGAGGTACAGCACGGCTGGAAGTGACAGCGTCGTTTTCTGGCCTCTCACAAGGTTCTCGTTCCTCTCAACCCAAACCAAGTCATCTACAGGAGACACGTTTCCTTTGTGGCTCAGAAAAGCAGCGCTGCCCCGTCCCCCTTCCCCTCCCTTCGCCTCTGGGGACACCTTTGGCTCCTCTCTCCTCTGCCCCACGTGGAGCCAATATCCACACCCAGCCCTTCAGCTGCAACATCCAACGTGTTCCAGGGCTGCCTGTCCCTGCCGCAGCCTGGGCACCTGCCTACACCTGGACACAGGTACAGACACGTTTCTGCCCTGGCCATTGATGAGCAGATGGGTTGGTGCCTGGTTTTCATTTCCACGGTGCTTTGCTCAGGGTATCCACTAGCTGGGTAGAAGATGGCATCACAGCTCCTTCCAGGGAATCCCAGAACCACCTGGATTGGAAAAGCCCTTTAAGCTCATGGAGTCCAACCATGAACCCAACACTGACAAGTCCCCTATGACTAACCCATGTCCCTCAGCACTGTGTCTACACGACTCTTCAATCCCTCCAGGGATGGGGACTCCACCACTGCCCTGGGCAACCCCTTCCAATGCCTCAGAACCCTTGCAGCAAAGAAATTCTTCCTCACATCTCATCTCAACTGCCCTGGCCACAACTGGAGCCCATTTCCTCTTGTCCTGTCCCTTGGTCCTTGGTTGAACAGACCCACCCCCACCTCTCTCCACCCTCCTCCAAGGGACTTGGACAGAGCCACAAGGTCTCCCCTCAGCCTCCTTTTCTCCAGGCTCAACCCCCCCAGTTCCCTCAGCCACAAGGGAACTCAGCACACTTGTGCTCCAGACCCTTCCCCAGCTCCGTTCCCTTCTCTGGACACGCTCCAGCACCTCCATGTCCTTCTTGGACTCAGGGGCCCAACACTGAACCCAGCACTCGAGCTGTGGCCTCACCAGTGCCCAGTGCAGGGGGAAGAGAACTTCCCTGCTCCTACTGGCCACACCGGTGTTGATCCAGGCCAGGATGCCCTTGGCCTTCTTGGCCAGAAGGAGCCATTCTGTCGATACAACCACCTGGTTGTCTCTTTCTCCACAGAACCCAGCAGCAGGAGGGTCAGGACACCAGGACAGGCAGTTGGGAGGGTGATGGTGTTACTCCCAGTTTGGGCAACTAGAGATGAACATCAACCAGCCCATTTTTAACTGAAACCACGCTGTTCACTCCTTTCTTAAATCACATGAAGTCATCTCATCTACAGCCTCTCATGAGGTGCCCAGCTGCAGTAACTGTGTGAATTCCCACCAGATTTCTCAGGTAACCTTCACAGCTTTGGTAGGGAAGTGAGGGGACAGTGTTGATGTCCCACAGACACATTGCCACTGTAAAACCAGGACACCAGGACAGTCGGGTCCTTTGTTCTAAAGTCCTTTTGTCCTGCTCTGTTCCAGCCCATTGATTTCCAGAAAGTACCATGTTCTGGTGCCACCAAAGTGTAAAAATAAGGGAAAGTCAAGATGGTTTCCAGGAGAGCAATCTGCACCAGGTATTGCCATCTGTGGTTGGACTTGATGATCTCAGAGGTCTTTTCCAACCAGGAGATTCTATGATTCTATGAACTCCTAATGTAAAAGCACGATGGTGAGCTGACAGAACCAGGGGAGTCTTTTATTTGCACAGAGGGGATCATGCTCAGCCCTGAAGACAAACAGAAAAGCCCACACCCAAGGCTGTCTCCAGAACTGCACTCAGGTGTCTCAGGTTAGCACCTATCCTGCTGA
>NW_010304409.1:0-7664 GCF_000700745.2 Antrostomus carolinensis | reverse complement strand
GAAGACACTTAAATCCAACTTCCAACAGCCATTCCCTCACACCTGTGGGCCCCTCCACTTGCTTTTAAGCTGCTTCCAGGGCTGGTTCCTTATGGATGTGCTCTGAACTGCCCTCATCTGAGCAGCTCTGGGCTCCTGTGAAGAGCTTGAGCTGGTAAGTACCTTCAGGACACAGAAAGTACCAGATTTCTCAGAAAATATATTTGGGAGTCACTTTTTTTTCCTCCCTCTGGGAGCAGTGTTGGTAGAATGGGTCCTACCAAGCCACGTGCCAAGGTTGCTACCAACCTTCTGCTGCAGCCATGGGAAAGCACCAGCCGGTGTCTCTGCCGCACTCAGCACTGGGTAGGTGGTGGTGATGGTGATGAGCTACAAAGCCTTTCAAAATGGACCTGCTGCTGGAGAGGAGAAGCTTGAGTGCCTGGTCTGGGAGGGAGAACACGGCCAGAGGGTTGGAGATGTAGCTCGAGCTGCTTGTTGAGTCTTTAGGAAATAAAGGGCAGCATGGGTGGGCTGGGCTCAGGGTGCTGCTGTGACAGGGGCTCAGGGAAGCTGGGCAAGAGCTGGGCAAGCCTTCTTCTGAAATAACCATGCCCCAACATGTCATTGATGGGCTTTCAGAGCCAAACACAAGGGATTTCCTGGTATCTCTTGGTGTAACAGCTCTGGATCGATGTTTAACTGCTGAATTTGTGAAGCTGCGTTCTTGGACCCAACTTCTCGAATCCCCTCTCCTGTGGCAACGAGTGCTGGAGTGCTGTGTTGTGTGCTTGAGGAGGTGTTTAGAACCATGAAATCATTAAGGTTGGAAAAGATCTCTAAGGTCATCTAGTCTAACTGTCAACTTATCACCACCAAGCCCACTAAACCATGTTCTGAAGTGCCAGGTTATCTCCATGTTTTTTGAACATCTCCAGGTGTGGTGACTCCACCACCTCCCTGGGCAGCCTGTTCCAATGCTTGACCACTCTTTCAGTAAAGAAATTCTTCCTCAGATCCAATCTAAACCTCCCCTGGTGCAACCTAAGGCCATTTCCTCTTGTCCTCTCACCTCTTACTTGAGAGAAGAGACCAACGCTCACCTCACTACAACCTCCTTGTTCATGGCAGCATCTTTTGATGCCTTTGTGTCTTCTCACGTGTGATAGTTTCACACAAGTCCTGCCAACTGTATAATTATATTTCTGAGCCATTTCAGAGCTCCTGAAGCTTCTCCATCTTCCCTGAGCACAGGAATACTCAGGACTCATGAAAATC
Organism: Antrostomus carolinensis; assembly: GCF_000700745.2. NCBI lineage: Eukaryota > Metazoa > Chordata > Aves > Caprimulgiformes > Caprimulgidae > Antrostomus > Antrostomus carolinensis. Next base: position 6,407 of record NW_010304409.1, on the reverse strand, counting down.
AGGCCACTTGTGAGTGTAGATCTGAGAGCGTGCGCGAGGGCTTCGCTTTCCACACCAACTTTGGAACACGTGAGACTGAGAATCCTGAAGACAAACTGCATTTGATTGTCTTTCCTACTTTTTACTGTAAAAATGCAGTTTCAGGCTGGTTTTCTCTTCCCAGGAAGCTCAAGGATGTTTCTAGGCCTTCCAAAGTTCTGGATGAACCGGGATCTGAGCGCCCTGATGTTGACAGTTCTTCAGTTATTTTTATTTGATCAAACAGGTATTTTTTTTAACTTTTTTTTTTTTTTTTTTGGTGGGTTTATAAATTTTGTGACTGAAAAGTTAGTGTGATGCCACCTCGGAAAACTGATGAAAACCTTGTAGTTAAGAGTTGAAGAAATTATTAATGATGGTAATTTTCCCCATTTTTTGCCTGGAGGACTCCTTTGTTCTCTTCTTTTTGTCTGAAATTTGCGTTAAGTAAGAGCTTACAATTAATTCCTCATTAGCAACCCCCTTGCCATACCAGAGCAGGAGTTGCCTGGATGGGCTCTAGAAGGTGGCTTTACATGGTTTTATGTGTTAGATGCTGTGAGCCAGATGGGTTTTATTGGGTGACTTCTTTCTCTCTCGCTCTGTTTTTCCTGGTCACTCCTTTGCCCACCTTGGATCACGGTCCTGACGCTGCACCACGGTCCGTGTCGTTCTGTTAGATCAGTTTTGGTAACTGAAGAAGGTCAAGGTCATCCTGATGTGTTTCCTCTGCTGAAAACATCAGAGTCTTTATTAATTCAGCTTTAATTGTATTGAAGTGAAGCCCCTTGATGGGAAAGGGCTGGGGGGTGTTTTCTACTTTCACACCAAGACAGTAGAAGTGATTTTCCTTCCTTTCATGTTCATGGAGATGCATATTTCAAGGAGAAGGTCAGTCAGAGAAGGAGAAGGTGTTGCTGGTGCCACATGGGACATGAGTGATCATTCTCTCTCATGAGCATGCCCTGAGCCAGGAGTTTATCCAAAATCCTCGTTAATAAAACCAGATCAGGTGAAACTGGAGGTCTCAGTATTCTGGAGAAAAAAAAAAGCTAAATAAATAAATTTGAAAGCCTGAGAGTGAAGCACTGGAGGTAGGGTGGCCTCGGTCATCATGTGCCTAGAGCCTACAGAAGGGCAGAGCCCCTGCTGCTGAGAAGATTTGGTGTTTTTTTTTTGGGCTGGTCCCATCCTGGGGACTTTTCTTTAAATAACAGCAGAGGAGACTAGGTAAGGCTGGGCTGGATGTTCCAGGCTGGGTTTGGGAAGGACTGGACACAATCTTCTGCCTCCTCCTGTTGCTCTAATGAGTACATAGATCTGGAAAGTGGGACATGCTTAGTTATGAGTTATTTCCAGTCCAACTGTATTATCTAAAAAGAAGGTTTTTATCCCTGTTTTTTATCCCTTGCTCTTCTTGGCACCTGAGGAGTCTTCCCTTCTGCAGCTCCTTTCCAGCTGTGACCCCTCAGATTAGTGTCCTGGTTTTGTCCTCCTCCACAAACATCTCATTCCTGTTCTGGAATCAGTTGTACATTGAGAAAACTCACTCCTGGTCAGAGCAATTGAGATTCTTCAGCTGCTGAAGGTGAGGGTTCACAGAAGGAGATCCTGGAAGTGAGGTTCCTGTTGTGTTAGGAGAACAACACAGCCATGCTGCACGGCGTGTCCAGGATGCCATGTGTCTTCATTCTGTGCTGTCCAGCATGGATCCATCCCTTGCATTGTCCTTTGGGCACCTTCCCCTGTAGAAAAGTGTGTAGGATCTGGTTTTCCTTTCTGCAAGCCAAGATCACAGACCTGATAAATCCAAAGGATGTCAAATAACATCAAACTTCCTCATCTTCATGGGGAAACATCAAGACAAGTGCTCCAAACCAACTAACAGGAGCTGTTACAGGCAGTGCCACCTTGGGGAGAGGTTCTCTTTGTGGCCCACACCTTTGTTGACCCACATCTTCTCTACCCAGGGATCCTTCGGTCGCTGCTACCCCAGCATTTGCTCCTTGCAAAGCCAGGCAGTGCTCTGTCTTCCCCAAAAATGTTTCTCCCATCACTCGGCGCTAAGCCCAAGTTAGCAGCCAGCCTAAGGAAAGCTGCAGGTAAGCCTTCAACCAGCCTGGAGGAAAGCCTTGCTGTCAGAAGATCCCCCAACATGTTTGTATTCACAAGCTTGTCAACATTTGCTTTTTTTTTTTTGCTTTTTTTTTTGCTTTTTTTTTTTTCCCCCCCCTCTCTTGGGTAAAATTACTACTGTTTCTAACACCATCTCAGATCCTCCGAGCCTAGTTGTGAACAAGTCTAGCATCAGTGCTAAAACACCAGATGCCGTGGAGACCCGTTCTGGGTGAGTCTACACTCAAAATTGTCACTACGTTGGCATTGGGGATGGTGAAGTTAGGAAGCCAAGGAGAAAAAAAACCACCCTCTTTTATATAAACTGTAAGTTTTTCATGAAAGCCTTTCTAATTTGTACCAAAGAGACTCTAGCACACCCTTGGGACTGGTAAAAATAATAATAGCTGAAGTGGTAGAAGACTGTGAATTTGAAACAGAAGGTTATGAGATTTAGAAGTATTACAAAAACGTCGACATTGTATATCAATAAATGTAATTTAGATATACAAAGGAGATAGCAAAGATTTCAACAAAGAACTGTCAAGTCTTACCTCTTTAGATCTCTTTGAAATAAAGCAGATGTCTTCATCCAATGGATCCGGAGAAACTGGCCTTCACATCCAAAAGTATGTTATTTCAAATCAGAAATGAATTACCCCTTTCAAAAATTACATGGTTCGCTATTTTTCTTCTCTTCTTTTCTTTTTTTCTCTTCTTTTATTTTTTTTTCCTTCATTCTGAGATGGAAGACACATGTTTGTATTGGCTGGTTTAGCCCAGAACCACGGCATTCCCCACATCTAGCAATCCAGAGCTCGTGGAGCTACAACTGCCAGACCTGTAATGAAGGAGATGAAGGCAAACAGCACTCGTTAGAGCTCTATCTGTTCACTGCTTGAAATAGACCTTTGTAATAAGCAATTGAATTCTTATTATTCCATACCATAACAAATGCCTACTGCCCCTTTCCAAATCCCCTAACGATGTGCTGTGTTCAGCCTTGATCCGCCGCAGGTCCCGCAGAGGAAATTGCTGGTTTAAGGCTGTGTTACTCGAGGATATTACATCTCAGCCTTGTGATCTTTCTTTTTTTCCCCCTCCTCACTTAAATCTGCAGCTGCTGGGCTGCATGGAAGAACAAACGTGTGGGTTTTCCTTCCCCTGGTTATTGCTGTCGTGTCATGTTAACAGTCTCGAGGTTGCAAGTCACTGAAATCCCAGGTCACCTGGAAATGAAGCCCTTTGTGTGGAGGTCCCATAGCCAGATCAGGGCCTTGGCTCTGTGGTTTCCAATAACTTCAGAAGTGAGCAGAAAAAGATAATTCCAGATGTCCTCCTTGTGACTGCTCCTGCTTTGATAGAAATTCCTGGAATTAATGCTTTTCAAAGCCAGGGCTTTAGTTCTTCACCCTGGCCTCACTCTACCTTACCTGTGATGCTTAAAAATTCAATTTTAGCCCAAAACTATGTGGGAAGAGCCCAGTCCCTGGTTCCCAACAGCTCCTGACCTCATCCTCCTTTGCCAACGTAGCATTGGGGCACAGAGAGGAACACTCAACCTTCAGGAATGTTGGAGTTTGGGAGTGAGGAGACTTCACCATCTTCTTCCAGCCCTGGAGCTTTATGTGCTGGGGGAGCTTGGAGAGTGGGCTGAGGCTGCACGAGGGCTGGGACCCTCCCCATCTGGGACAGCACTTTGTGCTGGTGGCGGAGGAAATGCCACTGGGAGTCAGCAAATTCCTAGGGATGTCCTGTGTGCATCAGGCATGAGGACACACTGGTCACCGTGCTACCACAACCTGCTGCAGTCTGGGAAATTTTTAATTCATTTTGTCATTTTTCTTTGATGACATTTAATTTTTTTGTCTGCTGAGCCCAGAAGAGCTGCTTACAGCAGCTTAAATCCTCTGTGGAGCTGTGAGCAGAGAGATGTGGGAAGGACTTTTCATAAGGGCAGTTAATGACAGAACAAGGGGAAATGGGTTTAAACTGAAAGAGGGGAGGTTTAGATGAGCTATTAGGAAGAAGCTCTTCACTGTGAGGGTGGTGAGACACTGGAACAGGTTGGCCAGAGAAGCTGCTCCTCCCTGGAAGTGTTGAAGGCCAGGTTGGATGAAGCTTTGAGCAACCTGGTCTAGTGGAAGGTGTCCCTGCTGCTGGCAGGGGGGTTGGGACTGGATGAGCTTTAAGGTCCCTTCCAACCCAAACCATTCTATGATTCTATTATTGCACCAGAACTAAAGCTGCTTTGGGAAGGAGAGCAGTGCAGAAACCTCCATGAGACCCTGGGCTTTTTAATACTAATAATTAGTGTAATTAATCTATATTCATATGCTGTGGTTTAACCTGGCAGGCCACTAGAGACCACATGGCTGCTTGTTCACCTCCCCTGCACCCCAGGGAATGAGGAGAGAATTGGAGGGTAAAGAGACCCAAGGTTGAGGTAAAAACAATTTAATAATTGAGATAATAATGATAATACTAAAGAAAATAATAATGATAATAAGAGTAACAAGAGAATACAAGTGACACCCAGTGCCATTGCTCACCACCCGCCCACCCAGCCCGGCCCGTTCCCAGATCACGATCCCGCAGGAGCGACAATCCCGGGAGAGCCAGAGCCTGAGCCAAAGCCAGAGAGAGCAAGAGAGGAAGAGCCCCTCATGGATCTCCTGCCCATGGGGGACAGGAGATGGAACAGCCCCTTGGCAGAGCCCAATGCCCATGGAGCTGATCCATGGCAATATTCCTCACCCCTGAGATCTTGCACTTGCAGAGCAGCAAAACACAAAGTCCTTCAACTTCCAGCAACAACTGCAAACATCGGGGTGTGATCAATGTTCTTCTCCTAACAAATCCCAGCTGAACCCAAACCCCAGCACTGTTCTGGCTGCTGAAAAGACACCAGCTCTGGCTCAGCTCAAACCAGGGCACGTTGGTCCTCTGGTCCAGCTGAGCCTTGGCTGATGGTGCAGCTCCCTCTCCTCCTCCCTGTTTTCCCATGGGCTGTTGGTGTGTTGCTGACACAAGGGGCAAGGCAGGCTCTGGGCTCTCCAAGGGCTGGCTTTCATCTAGCACGTATATTTTCATCCAGCCCGTATATTTCTTGAGGCAAAGACCATATCCTCTTTCATTGGCAAGAGCAGCTCCTGAAACCGGCACTCCAGGACAATGACTCGGAAGACTCCTCCGCCTGCCTGAGTGACCTGGGATGTGGGGAGCCGATGGGTCGGGGGTGACGAGGCGGTGAGTAGCGGGGAGGTTGTATAACGTGGTGTGGAATATCATTGTTCCAGCCAGGATGAGTAAGAGCACAGCTGACGCTGGTCACCGACTGCACTTCCATGTGTCTGAGGGAGGGGGAGGCTCAGAGACGGTTGCACAGTTGAAAAATAAAGACAATAAGTCTATAAAAGTTTAAGAACTGAATAGATTCCTAACATTTGTTTCTCATTATCACCAAATAACATATAAATAAACATACAACAGAACCAAGAGCAACATCCTAGTTACCCTTTCTGGAAGAAACTGTGTTTAGGGCTTAACTCAGCCTTCTGTGGCCAAACCTCCTCCTTGGACGCTCTGTAATGACATGAAACAGCAAAGCTGGCTCAGCAATTAGGTCTCCATCTTCCTTGGAAACGAAAAGCAAAGCAAAACTCTTGTCTGTGCAGGGAAGGTAGATGTCAACGTGCTGCTTGTTCTTAGAAGTCACTAGCACAGGGGGAAGGACACGTGAGCAGAAGCACAGCAGGACTTGGTAGAGGACTGGATGAGCTTTAAGGTCCCTTAGGACACCTCACTCTTTTGTTGTTGTTATTAATTAACAACATTAATAATTATTAAGAAATTATTAATGTTAATAATTATTAAGAAAAATGTCAGTCATACATAGTGGTAGGTTTTGCTTTTCCTTTTTTTTTTTTTTTTATGTTTAATGATGTAAAATGGCCCCTGGAGTGATGCTGCGCTCTGTAAACATTGCCTAGTGCTCATGAGAGGAAAAAAATAATAATTCAGGCTTAAAAAATAATAATCCAGGCTTAAAATGCAGTGGCTGTTTAGCTGACACCAGGTTATTGAGTGTTTTCTAATCAACCTCTCTCTTGTACATCTCATGGGAGCCTGGTAAGGTGCCTGCCAGTCAGGTGGAGTGAATGGGATGATCCTGGAGAGTTGGAGGTGAGGGATGAGCAGCTCAGGGCAGTTTTAAGAATTCACAGAGTGAGGGACAGGAAAATGATCAGAGACGGACGAGTGAGGGACACAGG
>NW_010304408.1:0-510 GCF_000700745.2 Antrostomus carolinensis | reverse complement strand
TTTGCTGGCAGGACTTGTGACCCCATGGAGAACCAATGCTGTAACAGTCCCTTCCTGAAGGACTGCACACCATGGAGGGGACCCACGCTGAAGCAGTTAGTGAAGATCTGCAGCTTGTGGGAAGGACTCACACTGGAGAAGTTTGTGGAGGTCTGTCTCCCGTGGGAGGGACCCCACGCTGGAGCAGGGGAAGAGCTTGAGGTCCCCCTGAGGAGGAAGGAGCAGCAGAAACAACATGTGATGAAATGACCACAATCTCTATTCCCGGTCCCCCTGCGCTGCTGAGGAGGAGGAGATAGAGAAATCGGGAGTGAAGTTAAGCCTGGGAAGAAGGGAGGGGTGGGAGGAAGGTATTTTAAGATTTGGTTTTATTTCTCATTATGATTTTGATTAATAAATTAATTTTCCCCAAGTCGAGTCTGTTTTGCCTGTGATGGTGACTTGTGACTGATCCCTCTCTGTCCTTATCCTGACCCTCAAACCTTTCATTATATTTTCCTCTCCCCTGTC
>NW_010304407.1:10400-55158 GCF_000700745.2 Antrostomus carolinensis | reverse complement strand
ATAATAATAATAATAATAATAATAATGATGTTTTGCACATGCGTGGTGCTTTCTGCCCTGGGGTTTTCAGTCTCATGCCTGAAGGAGGTGGAAGTCAAATTATAGACAAGGACAGGTTGAACACCAGAAAGATGATTGTCCAAGGCTGTCCACTGGCAGAACTGGGAAGGGAAGGTGCATTCTGAGTCAGTCGCAGGGTAGTGATATACAGTGACGAATTTCTATGTAACACTGCTTCTCAGAATGAAAAATTACTTTTCTTTGCAGAAAATGGACTTTGGCATTATTTGCTTTCCTGTCCACCTCAAATGAATGCTGAAAAGATTAAATGGTGATGAGGGTGACAGGACAGTCTGTTTATGCCTGGAAATGCTCTTCCATGAGTTATCATGAGCTCTAGTTGATTCAGCAGGCAAAGGGTTTCACTCTTCAAGCTTATCTCTCATCCTTCATAAACCTTAGAATAAGAGAAATGAGAGATTTAAAAGTAAGGCAGGAGAGGGAAGGACCCAATGACATCAGAGCATAAATGGAGTCTCCCTCATAGCAGAATTGCTACTCAGATTATTAAAAATATTTATCCTGGTTATAGAGATACCTAGAGATTTAAAACAAAAATCAGAATCGTCATGACAGGGTCTTGGAAAATTGATAGGAGACATCATGCCATCCCTGTGTAACCTGCAGTTTAAATTTTAGACAAAAAAAAATGATGAATGAGTGCAATCATAAAAAGATAAATAAAGGGAGAGAATGCCAGATTCCTCTGTAAGTTTTATAAATGAAGGTTCTAGATAAGGGAGAAGATGAAAGTGTAACAGGCTAATGTAGATACAGCATTCTGTGTAAGGAGACAAATTGTGAATCAGAGTAGCAACCGAATGATAAAGGCTGATTCCACTGATGCAGCGCAGAGGCTGTATGTTTGGATTTGTGGCTGAGTCAAGGAAACTAATAAAGAGACGTAGAATGAGGTGATTTGTCTCATCCCCCTGGAAGGTAAGCATAGCCCAAGATAATTGTTCTTCTGTCATCAGTGGAGGTGTCTAAATTGGTAACATGAATGGTGTCTGGAAAATCCACCTCTGGGTGTGCTTGCTTCTCTTCATTCACCATTCATAGATACCATCTATGTGACTAGTTTAGATCAGTTGCTTAACTTTCGGGTGGCTAAGATTAGCTAAGAAGAAAAGGAGCTAAGGTGATGAGAAGTTGATAGCAGAAGACCATTCTGAATGCACTGAAGAGAACAAAGTGAAGGTCAGGAAAGCTGTAGAGGAGAACTCTGAATTGTCAAGGTAGGTAAGAGTAGCTACATCTTAGTTGTGGATCACCTGCTCGGAAGGTGCTACAGTTGCCTTCCAACTCGTGGTAGGTCTCTTTTCTATCCCTGAGGCAATCCTAGAGATCAAGGCTGAGATCTATATGAGCTGATGGAAGTAGACACAGGAGTGCAGTGCTAAGACAGTGATTGGAGTCATGTGAACAGTAGGATTTCCTAAAAGAAAATAGGGAAAAGGAAGAGAGTGATGAAGCTCCTCAGGATATGGCAGTAATATTAAGAGGAAATTATCAAGTGGAGAAAGTGAGGAAGTGGCAAGAGTTACTAAAACCAAGGAAGGTGTGGAAGAACATTTATTATCCTTTAAGGAGGTAACAAATAATCAACCACAGAATATGAATAGAGCATATTGGCTTTAGCCAGAAGGTCTGCAGAGAATGAAGTGAGAGGTGTTTTTGAGTGGAAGGAGCAGAATTTAGCCAGCCTTATCAGAGAAGAGCCCTAAGTTAAATAGTTTGGTGAAGTTGATTTAAGGTGAAACCATAGGAAAGGTCTATAAAGGAGGGCAGCCAGACAAGGACCAGATGACCTAATAAGAGGGGTTTTTTCTTTACAACGGGGAAAGTGTAAATCATTCTGACACTGAAGATGGAAGAGGGCAGCAGTGTGAGGTAAGCAAGAGCCACAAAAGAACAGGTTAAAATAATGGTAAAAAGAGGTTATGAATCAGAAAGGTACCCAGGCACTAAGCACAGATGAAGAAAGCTGGTAGAAGAGAGGTGCTGAGAAGCCTGTGCATTAGGATGGAAAACAAAGTGTGTGGGATCCATTCTCTTACAGAGTGAAGGGATATGTGTTAAGGCAAATTCAAGTGGAAAGAAGAGGGAACATTTCAAAGCAGATGCATAATAGCAGGCTGAGTACAGTAGTAATTAGCCAGAGCTAAGGCAGAGCAGCAGTTAGGCGAGCTTTGCAATTACAAGTGGGAGGCCCAGATATTAAAATGAATTTTGAGCTTCTAGAATCAGGGAGATTTGAGTCCATTATGAACAGAGCATTTTTAGTCTCCCAGGGAAAAGAAAGCTGAGCCAGGCCAGCCATTCTGAATTACCCGAGCAAGCATTATCCCCCTAGTTAGTGCTCGCAACCAAGGAGCAGAAGATCTGGAGTTCTCGTCAAGCCCTGCCGTTGTCTTTACAGTGCTGCTTAATTTCGATGCTTGCATACCCCTTTGGGGACCAAGAGGCTGAATTAATTAACATTTAATGTACCTTGAGATCTTGAACTGGAAGGAGCTGTAAAAATACAAAATATTAATACTGCAACCGTCCTAGGCTGAGCCCGAGCAGATGAGTGTTTCATAGCACAGAGGACCAGTACACATGAACTCACATTCAGGTGTGCAAACGTGTACAAACATCTAAGTTTGGGTTTTGTTTCTGTAACCAGCCTTTCTGTTTCAGCTTCACATCTGCAAACTGGCCTAATAGTGCTTTCCTAATAGGTATGGAGATATTACAGTGAAAAGTGTCATAGTAATAAATACCTTCAAGTCTGTAAGGTGGGCAGGTAAATAACAGATGGAGAACTGCATTGCACCAAAACTAGCCAACTGCATCCCCGCTAGTAAAGAAATACTGCGAAGGTAAAGGGGGAGGCAGAGGAAATGGGAGAGGAAATGGGATACGAAGTGTGATCAAAGAACTAAGTGAAAGTGAGGTAAATGTGTCAAATAAATAGTGATAATAAAATCCTAACAAAAAACCTTCTGACATTTGTTCTAACCTATAGTTCGCTTTCTCTCCCGCCTCCATTCTGTGTCTCGTAGGTTTTGTTAGCTATGACAATCCAGTCTCTGCACAAGCTGCTATCCAGGCTATGAACGGCTTTCAGATTGGCATGAAACGCTTGAAGGTTCAGCTGAAACGCTCCAAAAATGACAGCAAACCTTACTGATCTTAACCCCAGATGCTTACTGCTCTTATTTTAGCTTTCTTAGGGTAAGTCCCACGAGCAAACCTGTCCTCTGCAGGGGGTTAAGAAAGAACATATAGCCAACCTTCACCAAGAGACAGTTATTTTTACAGTTACCACACTTCCATTTCCCCACTTGTCCTTATTACACTTGGCTTCCATTTCCTTGCCAAGTAATTACTGAGTTGTGTTACTGTATTTTGTTTTGCAGCATAATTTATCTCCTTTAAAAAAAAAAAAAATAAACGTCTTGAAATTCAAAGCAACACACACACACACAAAAAAATGTGCAATTTAACTCTGTGAACCCTGGTGCCATTAGCACACAATAAAAGTTGTTTTCTATGGATGGATCGTATTTTACCAGGGTGGCACCAGCAGTTTATAGGTTAAACAAAATGGCCTCATGCCAGTTGAAGCACTTACTTTGCAACAAAAATTGAAACAAGTCTTTCCACTGCATCAACTTGTTTTTTGAGAAAATTTGATTTTTTTTTTATTTTTTTTTTCAGTTCAAATCAACGTATTGTTATATATTAGTCTGATTTTACACTGGTCGTCTTTATATTTCACTTTTTTTTTTAAGTTCTTGGGTTTTTTTTTGAAAGGATTAATGTAAAAAAGATTTAGAGATCTGTTTCTAAAGCTACAGGGTTTAAAATAAAAAAATAAAATAAAATGAGTGACAATACTTGATGTTTCTTGAGAGATAAATTTAATAATAATAAAAAAAGAAAGCCACAGGCCTGTAAATTTTATTTGTAAAAAGCATTTCTATTTTTATACAAAATTTTTACTGCCTCAGAAATAATGGAAGTTATTTATTGCCTATTGTTAACTTATTGGATACCTAAAGAGCAGCTCTCTATGCTAGCTAGATCCTTTGAAGTAGTCTCTAGAGTAATTGCGCCAAGAAGGGGCGCTTTTTCACTGTTGAACCCTACACCCTTTACAGTTCATGCTTTTATCCTCTCGTTTGTATTTGTCTGGTTATTTTGTTCGTAGTTTCCATTACCTAGTTTAAAGTTCAGTTGTCTGAACCTTTTTTTCCCACCCCGCCTCCCCACACCTTTCTGTTACATTTGTAGAAACTGGTTCTTTCCTCTCCTTTCTCCCCAAAGAGGAATCCATTCTCTCTGACTCCTTTCAGATGGATTCTTTTGGGGTTCCATTGTGCTCTTGTTGACGAGTATTGTAAGTTAATGCAAATTATGTGAACGGCTCATAGACTCTACTGATAAAAGATTTGCATTAGTTTTCTCCTGCACCCATAAAAGTGATTTTGTTTGTGCTGCATAGATTCTGTGTAACTTTTTTTCCTCTTCCTTGTTTTTTCCCTAGACATCTCCATGCCCGTTAGCCCATCGTTTGCCTAGCATGTCCCTGTGGCGTCTCAAAAAAAAAAAAAGTTTCATCGTCCCGTCATTGTTTCTGATGTCTTTCTGACCTCACATCATATTTGGTTCTCCTACTGACCTTTGATCTAGTTTGACCTTTGAAATTTGCATGTGACCTCATCTAGCTATGAATTCTGGGAAGTCAATGTGAAAAAACATTGCTGCATTCATGCAAGACTGAAATTTATTATTAGATAAATTAATGATAGGATTTAAAAACAACCTGTGGCAAAATGTTTTTTCTTTCTTTCCTTTTTTTGGTTTTCTTTTTTCCTTTGGGTTTTTTTGTTTGGGTTTTTGGTTTTGGTTTTTTGGTTTTGTTTTTGTTTTGGTTTTTTTTTTCATTTCGTAAAAAAAAAAATAAAAAAAAAAACAGACTTGAAAGTATTATACAGGGATTGGCATTCTGCCTGGTCACTGGTGACAATAGCAATATGTGTCCAGAGGCACAGAATGTTGGTTTCTAACAGACTACTTCCAAAACAGTTTGAGAAATAAAACTGTCTGATTTTAAGTCTCTAGAGGTCTGTAATAGTTTTTACATTTTTCAGGCAGTGTAAAGTTTTTTGATAAGGCCATTTTAGGTGGCTCACTTTCTCATTAAAGTATATATATAGAACCACTTTTTGTAGATTAGTATAAGAAAATATTTACCCTGTTTTAGGGCAAATGCTACCTACTTGTGTCACCTTTTGCTGAACTGACTCACAGTTAGACAATCCATGGTTTAATGCACATGAAATTACCTATATTTTATACTGTTTCAATGTACAGAAGAAAGGTTACTGTAAAATGTGTTACGTTGGTGCTTCTGTGAATTAAGTTGTGGTTTCATCATGAGTCTTATGGTCTTAAGTGTTCTATGTTTATAAAGGACGAGTTTAAAATTGGTTTACTTGAACAACAAGAACAAAAACAAGATTTAAAAAAAAAAAAACACAAAAAAGTTGTTTGCTTAAAAAATAAAAAAAGAATTTCATGTGAAAAATGAAAAAATATTCCAGAATAAGTTTGTGTTGGCTTGTGACGCATTGATGTCATTTTTTTATTGTGAACAATTTAGATGTGTTTGTGTTCAGCAAAATGTGATCGGTTTTTCTTTTAAAGAAAAAAAAAAAAACAGTGAAACTATAGTGCCAAATTCCAAAGGTACTTTCTTCCTAGAGCTTCAGTGTGTTTCTTGTGTGAAGTAATTTGATAACATGGGTATTTTATTATGTGTTTTGTATAAATCCCTAATATTTAAAGAAAAAAGAGGTTAAAAAGTTTGTTAACTTGCTATCCTGTGGTCTTGTTGCCTGAAATTGTTATTGTTTGTTATTTCTCTTTGATGTTTTTTGTAAAACATTGTATAAGTGCCCATGTTTCACTTTTTTAACCACTCTGCACACATCAATGCTGTGAAAGCAAACCTCACTATGTATTTTCTTCATATTGTATGGAAACCTCTAAGGTGAGAAAGTTTTGAACTTTTAACCCTTTCCACCCAGAGCTGTCTTGAGTGTTAATACCTTTTATACATTCACCATTTTGCTGTTTATTTTTATATATATATCTATATCTATAAATATATATATACTTAGTTTTTTGTGGTTTATTTAATACATGGTTGAAATCAGAACAATGCACAGGGCAGATCTGAAGGACAAAAATATTTTACTGCTGTCTAAATTTCTTCTGTATCTATAACTAAAATTATTTAAAACGGTAATTGTGGTTTTCCTTTTTAGATTTTGGGGATTTTGTCTTTTCTTAAAGAGCTTTTAATATGCTGCTGGAATATGCTATTCAGTATTAATAAAATAAAAGAAAAAGAAAACAATTCTTTAATTATCTATTGTGTGAGCCACTCCCAGAGAGGAGTGGTAAATCCACCATTTGAAAACCTTGAGGAGAAAAAAAAAAAATAATATTTTTGTAATTTAAATAAATGAACTTTTGCTTAAATCAGATGCACTAGATCTTCCTGGGTGAAAATTCAGTGTGCACTGCAGTTAAACTACTTTTTATGGATAAAGTTTACATACACTGTAATGTTTGGTGTTATCTGCCATTATTTGTGACGGCAATATATTGGCTTACTCCTGCAGACACTCGTATAGAGAGGAGTAACTTTACTCATACAAGTAGTCCATGGGAATATATATGTGACTGATGTGGGTGTTTGCTGGAGGAAGCTCTGTGTAAGGAACCAGAAAAGAGATGCTGGTAGCCCTTTTCACTGCCTTGTAAGTCTGATTAGATTGCATTTCTACCGCACAAGTAGCGACCAACACCCAAATTTGGTTCTTTGCTACCGGTGTAGAGAATTCATTGCCAATCCAATGCGTGTGAGCAGCAGTACCTGCTACTGATGATAAAGTGCCATACCTTCTTCCACTCCCTGTTTCTAACTGATTATATTCGAAACCGCCTAAAATTAAAAACGAAGCCCTATACGAACAACATCAGCTGGTGCACTCTCGTCTCTCATCCCCAACTTAAAAGCTTCTTTATGTAGAGCCCTGGGATGGAAAGGACTAGCCTCTAGTGATGCAAAAAAGTTTCCTTCTTATAGCACATGCACTTATAAATAAATGATCTATACTTTTCTCACATGTTTTTACTACTGCTGGGGCCTTCCTACACCCTTTGAGGGCTATTTTGTACTACTTGCAGCAATTTTGCGTATTCAAAGTATCATCTCACGTACGTTATATTATATATATGTACATATATATATAATATGAGATCATCATTTGGATTGTTTAGACTGTTTCACTAATTTTTCTCATTGTACCCACCGTATAAATTTCCAAAGCTTTTTTAGATGCCCTAGTGTGTCCTGTGGGTTTACCAGTCCAGTTAGAGCGGTGATGCCTTTGCTCCTCGGGCAGTGTAACTCGGTATTGGGCTGCCCCGAATTACGCTTCACGGGACATTGGCTTAGCAGTGGGAGAGGAGGAATGTTTCTGTACTTTCAGGCAACTGAGACAGGTCATTGCTGAGAAAAGTGACCATCTTGAAATGAATTTTTTTTTTTTTAAATAATAAAAATTCAATCAAGTGCAAAAACAAAAACCCAAACATACACCTCCTTGGCGACAAATTATCTACCAGTTCTCTTTCAAAATATTGAAAGGAAATAGCTGCAAGGGTGCAAGGGCCTAATAAGAGAGGAAGAAAAACAAGGGAAATTCCTTTACAAAATTCTAATCAAAAGACTAGACTAGTTGTTTTTTCAAACAAATTAGCTAATTGCGATGAAATGGCAGTCCTCAAAGGAGTAACAAGTTCATCTTTCTTTCACCATAGGGGTTACAGTTCCTTGGCTTGTGCTACTCTGGAATCATTTTACTGTTTCTGTTTTTATTATCTTAAGTGCTAATTAACAAAAGGAAAAAAAAAAAATCCTGTAGTTTCATTACCTTTTTGGATAATGTCATACAAAAAAAAAAAAACAACAACAAAAAAGCTATGTATTTGTGTTTTTTTGTGCTGTGAGAATTGTTGTTTGTAGATTAATAATACTATCATTTTGTTTAGAATTACAAACTAGTTTTTAAGTATTGTCTGAGAAAAGCCAAAGTTAATGCAATCTAGTGGAAACTGTAAGACCATTTGAGTATTGTTTCTGTTTTATTGATGCATTTGGATTTTGTTGTTTGATGGAATTTGAGCCAAAAAAAAGAACAAAAAAAAAAAGAAAAAAAAAAAAGCAGGCTTTCCTATTTCTACAACTTGATTGTACTTATGCATTTTGTACCAGTGGAACTTTTTATACTGGAGATTAAAAAACAAATGGAAATTTTTGTGGCTTACTCTCGTGGGCCCCCTCGATCATGACTGATTTTCAAGTTTGATTTCTGGATGGTAGAAAGAGAGTTGGTTTTGTTTAGAGAATTCAAAACTTTGGCTTGATTTCTTTTTTTCCCTTTGCTTATATCTAGTGTTTAGAATTTTGTCTTAACAAAAGCGGTAAGTTTCACTTTTTATTCTGTATCGTGCAGTTACACAATAAGGTAATTAGAATTAGGAGTACTCGGTCACTTTGCGTGGATAAATGTATTAGTTACAACGTTAGGGGTTTGCTTTTTTGCTGTTTAGATCAGAGTTTTTTCTGATTCTTCTGTCCTCATTGTGAACATAACCGTGTAGTTGAAACAGTCAGACTTATTTTTGTAACGTATGTTATTGTGTGATGCAGTTTTTTGCTTCTGTCTCCAATATTAAACCATTTTCCTAATACTTGTCTCTCTACTTTGTGTGTTGTATTGTTGGTGGTCATTCTGTGTTGGTAATACATCTACACACCTCACTGTTTCACGTGCCTGTTTTTTTTATTTTTTTTTTTCTCTATTTGTTGGTTGTGTACAAAAGATACAGTCGATTCCACCTAAGTGAATATCTGATTGGGGGGCAAAAGAGGATTTGTACATTTTAGACATGTTATGGTTTCTTTTATTATTTTTTTTTTTCTCTCTCTTCCTCCCCCTAGTGACACCTTATCACTTGGATAATCTATCTGAGCAGGAAGCATTTTAAATGAGTTTCCTGCAAAGTCATATTGAAGGTAGCTTTTGTTAGCCTTCTAACTGCAAAAGCTTCTGCACACAAACACACAGAAGCCACCTAAAAAGGTTTTTTTTGCCGTGACATTTCAGTCAGTCTAGAAAGCGCGGATTATGGAGATCAATTCTTCCTAGTTGTTAAAGAAAAAAATACTCTGCCACTTCTTCGCAGAAGCATATGAAACATTCAAGAAAAGGAGGATATAGCCTTGGGATTTCTTCCAAACTGCACAGTAATCTGATGGCATATGGTGTTAGTCAAACTCTCCTTAGAAACTAATCACATCTTAACTAGGGCTGTGAGAGCCTCCAAAAGCCTACCAGGTGATCAGGCTTCTTAGGTGCAGTTATACCTATACTAATTTAAAAAATAAAATAAAATCCAAGTGAGCACAGGAAGTCTTTCTATTACAGCCAGTGGAAGTTAAAAAAGAAAAAAGATCCCCTGTTGTTCAAATGGGCGGTATTTTTGCTGTGGGCTTACAAAGCAGATCATTCTCAGCATTGGCTGATAGTATTACACAAATCTCCAAAGGGACAAAAGAAATACCATAGCACTTTTTTCTTATTATTTTTTACAGTTGGCTTTTAGCTTTTTTTATTCTTTTATTTCCTATAATTTTTTCCTCCTCACAAGAATCCCTCTGCTCTCCCCAAACCGGTGTCTACCACAATGAAATAAAAGCTGCAAAAGAAGAAACTATGTTGTTCTGGTTTACAGACGTCTCTCTTCTCTCCTCTGATCGCAGATACAAACTTTACAATTTGGAGAGGGAGGAAAAAAAAAACAATTAAAAAAAAAAACAAAAACAAACAAACAAAAAAAAAGCAACCAAACCAAACCCAAGGAGGAGAGAGCAGCACTGGCGCGTGCTCTCTGGAATTCAAGCCATACGCCCCCGTCCCTTTCCTTTGTCCCACTTTCTGTGATGCTCAGGAATCAAAGACCACTTAAAAGTGCTCTTATGAGACCCAAACAACGCTCCTCCCTCTTGTCTCCTCTCCCCTGGTCTTTCTGGCACTCTGGCTTTGGCTCACACACACAAACACACATCCTCCCTCCCCAAGTAATGCCTCCCGAGGTCATGGCGCGCTGGGTGTCTCCATGTGGTGTCAACAGCAACGTTGGAAGAGTTTTGAAATTTTCTGGTGGCTCATGAGTTGGCCTGGTTGTTATTGCTCAATTATTTTTTTTTACTTTTTTTTCTTTTTTTTTTCTTTTTTTTTTTTTTTTTACTTTTCTGTTTCTATGAAAGGCAAATAAGTGTTGAGTCTGGAGTCCCGAACAAGCTCAAGTGGCGTCTTGCAGAGTCTGGTGTCAGGTCAGGGGTCCAAGCAAATGCCTTCCATGTAACTCTTAAGTTTAACCTAAAGCCACCTGTAGTGGACAGCCCAGGCAGGAAAGCAGAAACCAGTGGCCAGACTATATCCTGGGTCTTTGACACCTCTAGAGTTTATATGATCCTGATTCAGATAATATTGACACCAGTGGATTCAGTTGAGTAAGTCTTGGCTTGCATGAATGATAAATCAGAATTTGTCTCTGGGTTTGCTAGGCTGCTGTGGATCTGTGGATGTTTTCTTTTTTTTCTTTTTTTCTTTTTTTAATTTTTTTTTTCTCCAAACTTGGTCTTAGGAAAGAAACTAGAGCTTTGTGAAGGGTCTTTTCTTCCAAAAATACAACTGAAAAAAAAAAAAAAAAAGACTTATACAACAGTTGGGTTCCTTTTAAATACTCAGGGCTGAAAGATACAGGTTTTTATTTCTTTCTTTTTCTTTTTTTTTAATCTCAACAACGGGGAAAAAATGAATTCCTTAAAGCAATGCAGCCGAACAGTTTGTCCTGCTTAAATGCATGCTTTTAATTTCAATTATGTAAGGCACCTTGCAGTGTTAGCAAAATGTCTCTTTGTTAGCTATATGTGCATCGCCATGGGAAATTACCAAACTGTCACAAGACTTGCTGATTAAAGAATAGCCTGCCAGAGTGTGTGTGCCTTTGCCCAGTGTGACTCTTAGGTATTAGGCTAAGGAAAACAGTTTAACAAAATGTAGTGTGAATCATTCCTGATAAGTGAATAAAGCATTGTGACCAAGCAATCAGATTATTCACTTATCAGGAATCGACTGTACTGATAGTTTGCCTGATTGTTTTTGTTCCTCATCTCTGTTGTAGTTTCACTACTTTGCTGTGTTCTGTTTTTTCTCTCATGCTCTTAGCAAAATCACTGGGAGTATCCCTTCGTGTGATCATGAAACGTGCTACTGAGTAACAAATAAAAAAAAAAAAAAAACCTAAAATATAAAAATGATATCTTAACAAAATCTATGCACTTGCTATCAGGAACACAATACTGGATGTGTCTTATATATATTGAACTATAATAGTATTCGATTTCTTAAATAAAGCTTAAGAAAGGATTCTGTTGTCTGTAAAATTTTATGAGCATTAAATGAAAATAAATGTTTCTAGGGTTGGGCACTTTTTGTTATATGAAATCTTACTGGGTACATGGTCTTCAACCATGCCCAGGCAAATGTTATATAAATCACATGATATTCCATTAATAATGGAGACCTTGAAAATTAGACTTATTGAAGTGTGTGGGGAGAAAAAGTCTTACCATTCAGTGACTCGCAGCAAAAGGTACTAAAATGAAGAAATTTATTTTTTTTTCTGTATTACAAAAGCGAATGTGCTTGGTTTTGCACTGAAACTAAGAAATAGCTAAAATATATGAATCAGAAAATGTAATGAAACAATACTATATTACTTCCACAAACAATTCTATACTTCTTTTTGGTATATGACTTTTTTTCCTCCTGATTCTAGGTAGGTTTAGACTAAAAAATGAAACCCCATATGCTCAAAATCACAGATTCAACACTCAAGGTCAAAGCATCTTTTTGCGGAAGATGTGTGGCTTTACTGTTCGTTTGCTGTATCTGAGCCTTCTCTTAGGAAACCATCCTCACATCAAAACCCATGGATTAAATGGGAACCGAATAGCTAAAACCGATGAGTACACTGAAAAATTTCTTCCTTCGATGGCTGTACATTTGCCACAGAATTGTAGGTTTTGAGCAACCAGATTTTCATGGAAATGCCCGTAGTTCCTGTATTTAGCAAACTTTCAACAATGTCAGCTTTGGCAGAAAGATCCAGGAGTGTTGGGGGTTGCTTTCTTTTTCTTTTTCTTTTTTTTTCTTTTGAACTGCATTACTGCCTCACTTTTCATATGCCATTATATTCTCTGAAAACAAACAAACAAAAAATTAAATTGTGAAAATCTATCTGCTGCTTGTATCGTTCTCCTCTATTCATATATATTTAGCAACTGTTATTGAGCTCGACATCCGACTGCTAAGTTTGTTACATTTATAAGGCCAAAATGCTGCTCCTCTAGAGAAGCCATGGAGAGGATTGACCTTGGTGGGCAACAGGATGGTCCTGTCCATGCCACATCTGCACAGAGCTCAGGTGGGGACCCAACCCTTATTTTCAAGAGCTGCTGCTGTAACACAAATATTAAGTAATAGCAACAATTAGCTCAAATACATTTGTATTCCCTCTGATTTTCTTCATTAGCAGACTCTTTTTCCATTAAAGGGAGCTGGAAAGTTGTAGTCATTTTCTGAATCATTCGCCCCTGTTGATAACCTAATTGTTTTACATGCATGCTAATATTTCCCTCTCACACATTTATATCTATCAGCTAAATCAGCAGTAAAATAAACTCTTCTGGGATACATTCCTTTATCAATTAGCAAGGATTTATGCTCCAAAGTACCATTAACATTAACGAGGTGTGCTCTTCAGCATAAACAATTGGTGATAGGTCTGGTGGACTTTATTTCATAAACAAAGAAGCACTTGAATCTTGGAGAGTTGTTTCCTGAAGATGGTACTTCAGGGAGCGATGTCCCAGTCTTCCCAGGCTGCTCTGGGGACATCTTGTTCATAGGACACACATAAATTGTTGAGCTCCCAGCAAAAGGAGACACATCAGTTCAGAAAGTGGGCTATCTTCTCATACAAAGTTTTGCTGGTGTTTTCCCTTCTGAAAAACCTGCCTCAGAACACACCAGGCAAATTTTCCAGCACTATCCCACATCCCTCTGGCTGATGGCTTGAAAATTGTACCCACGTTGTGTGGTGCTACAGAGTGGAGACCACAGAGGTGTTGGAGGGAGGGATTTTGGAAAGACGCAGAAGACCAGAGATGAAGCCCTGTGGGGAAGTAAGTAGTGGATTCATCACCTCCCTAAACTCTGGGTTTCACAGCTCCAAACCTTTGAGTAGTGAGTAGAGGGAACCAGTAAGGGGACCATCTCACCTTTCACATGTAGGACAACATAGTTTCCCCCTCGCCCCATGCTTGATCGAGTCAAAAAAAAATGTGTAACCAAAAGGTTTCAGTCTTCATCCGAAGCCAGTGGGAGCTGGATTGAAAGTCCACCACTTCTCAGAAGCATGCAATCTGCTGAATCCCTGCCCATGCTTCTGCAGATGTTTTCTCTGTTGGTTCTGGCTCTGCTCAGTTCTGCTACATAAGAGCCCTTTTGTATCTACCCTTTCCCCCACAAAGGCATTTATAAGCAGGTCTCAAGTTGCTTCTCATCTCATTTATTTCATAAATCTGTCATGCTCTGGAAGCATCTACATGCAATAGTGGGTTTTTGGTCCCTGAGTAATTTTTGTGGTTTATTTCCAAAATCATCTTCTTTTTTTTCCGCCCCTGACAGCCTTTCTAAATTTGGGATACCATAACCAGATGCATTATTTCAACATTAAGTCTAGTGATGCAACATGCAGAAATTAAAAGTTGCATCCCTACTCTTTACTCCTCTGAATTACATAGTCAGGGATTGCATCAGCCTTGCAAAGAATAACACGTAAAAGCTACAAAACACCATATTGGCAGAATTCTTTTGGGTTGCTTCTTTAGTATGCCTACATCCCTCTCAGATGTGTTGTGCTCCAGGTTCCTGCATGTGTGGTCTACTTGCCTGTTCTTAGACTTGAAAGCTTACTTACAACCATACTAAGAGCACTTTTGTGTAACTCCTAGTTCTCTTCATTCTTTTCCAATGTTATCAGCAGTTTTAATATTTACTTTGAAGTCATTAGTGAAAACATTCAATAGCGTTCAGACCTATTACTGATCCCTGCAGAACCCCTCTAAAAAAATACTCTCCTACAGTGATTCCCCTTTGACAGCTTCTTTGTTGACATGTCAGCCAGTTCTTAATCCATTTTATGTGCCCTGTATTGATAAGATAGAATGCTAATTTCTTAATCAGAATCTGCTGTGCTGTCAAACATACAAGTCAGAGTATATTCCGTCTTTGCAATTACTTTTATCAGCCAAAACCTACAAGCACATCAAAGAATGAAATCATGTTTGACAACCTTTCCTCCCTAAAAAGCATGTTGATTTGCATTGTTTACCTCTTCTTTAATGTCTTCTACCCTCTTACACCCATATCAGTATTTCCATTATTTTGCCAAAGTAATTTCAAACCAGCCTACCATGAGCTGGGTCACCCTGCTTGCCTTTTATGAACGTGAGCATGAGAACAGCATGTTCCCCACTGTCTGGGATGCTGCTGGTGGGCTTAAAGCGTCCTAAAGGTTCGTATCAATGGATCAGAGCTCTTTGTCCCATCCTCAGGCTGAGGTACCTGGGGCTATCTGCTTGGAAATACTGTATCTTTAATAGCAATGGTAGCTAAGTAGACTGTTACAGAGTTGGACCAGAAACCATTTTATCCTTCTCCTGTCATGTAGATATGTGAAAGAAGAGAATTTTTGACATTTCCTCTTTTTCTGCAGCATGACTAGTAGTTTTTGCATCTCCATAAGCCTAAATTCAATGATAAAATGAACATACTTCAGGGAATTTTTGCAGCTGTCCTGCCCTTCTCACCCAGGTAGAGTTGACAATGTAGTGGGGAACTCCTCTGAATAGACACAGTTGCTTGTCATTGACACACACGTGAGTTAAAGCCCTGTGGCTTTGAAGCAGACAGTGGAGAAGAATCAGCATCACCTAGGGAGTGGGGAACACCTGGAGCCACGGGATCTGTTAGAAAAGAGACATCATTTGGAAATCAGGAGAAACCTGAGTTAGTCAAACTGACCTGACACCGTGTTAGTACAGATAAAAATGGATAAGCAGCAGCAATAATGGAGGAAGGTGATGTGATGTGAGGAAGGTGATGTGCAGTTTTATGCAACAGCATAGGCACACGTGCTCTTTCAGGCCACAGTGATACCATATAGGTCTCTGGTCATGTCTCTTGGGCACAGACCATAAAGGCACTGAGACACCTCAACCTCAGCCCAGCACTCCTCAAAGCAGACATGTGCTGCTACTTAACCCTGTAGACTGTCTCTGCTAGTCAGAGGAACATAAATACATCCTGGAGACAATTATTCCCACCTGAAGCAGTATCCCTAAGACCAGGGAGTGAAGGATCTGTCTGGGGGTGTTGCTGAGTTTCCAATGTCTGTAAGAGGAGTAGAATTCACTTTTCTTAGTAGAGACACCAAGTATTGCCCCCAGTTCCTGAGGATACCCTACTTAACTACTAACTGTAACCACTGCAACAGAAGGGCACAGGTCTCCTTTGAATCCTTTGTCCTATCTGCCAGCCCCATGCGGGTGTCTCGGACTACTCTAGGTATCTCAGATGGCACTAAGCACCTCTGTTTTGGCAATTCAGTTCAGCCCTAAATGACCAGCTTAGCCAACCCAGGTGCACCAAGGGTGGTAGCTCCCATGCGGGGCAACAGTAAACTGGTCAGCAGAGTTACTCTGCTTGCCCTGAGGTAGACAAGTATGGCTCAATTTGCCAGCTGTAGGCATCTAGTGCTGTTTGAGATGTCCTAGAGTATCTGAAACATCCATGGAGGGCCTGCAGACATCAGGCAGGATGAATAGGACATCTGTGACCTCCAACATGGGATATCCTAGGTCACTTCAAGGGCTCTAAATAGCATAAGCATATGAGTCTAGTGCATGCAGATACCTGGCTGAGGATCCCTAAGCTCAGAAGGCTGAGTCTGTGAGCTGAATCCCACTTGAAGGCCTTTATTCACTTTCTGAAACCTGGGCCATGTTGGATACTCCAGGGCTACTCAAATGCCATTGATGATTGTATTTATAAACAAAAATTGATCTCTAGGGGTCTAATTTATAGGTGGCTGAAGGTGAAATTCAGTGAATCCTTTTGTTAACAAATGAGCCCCAGGTGATGTCCTACAGGCCCTAAGTGGGAATTGTGCCAAAAGAAGCACCGACTGCAGCAGGACTGCTTTTTAGGGGATAGAAGTGTGCAGAACATCAGTGTGACAGAAGAACCAGGCCACCAAGGAGTTGTACTTAGGTGATCTATAGAGCACCTCTGGCATTACAGGTACATTCCAGTACCTGAAAGGTGCCTCTAAGAAAGCTGGGGAAGAACTGTTCACAAGGGCAGGCAGCAACAGGATGAGGGATAATGGTTTTAAACTGGAAAAGGGTGGATTTAGGTTGGATGTTAGGAAAAAGTTGTTCAATATGAGGGTGGTGGATTATTGGAACAGGTCACCCAGAGAGGTAGTGGAGGCCTCGTCCCTGGAGATATTCAAGGTCAGGCTTGATGGGGCTCTGAGCAACCTGCTCTAGTAAAGATGTCCCTGCTCACTGAAGGGGGGGTTGGACTAGGTGACCTTTGAGGGTCACTTCCAACCCAACACATTCTATGATTTTACAATTAGTTTCATCCTATTCAATTTTTTGGTGCTGAGGATCCCTAGGAAATGATTGCTTATCATCTTTCTTGTGGATGTGGCCAAAGTATCACATAATTTGTGGTCTCTGATCCTGGTTTTATGCCACACACACACCCTGCCCCAGACCCTGGATCTTTCTTCTCAAAGGAATAATAAAATAAAAAGCAGGAATCTTCACAGCCTCTCTAGGCAATTTGGTGCACTGCTTGACTGTCTTCATGGTGAAGACTTTTTCCCTGATATCCCTCAGCCTCTGCTGGTAGGTGAGTGCTCCAGCCAGCTCAACCATGCTGGTGGCCCTCCTCTGAACTCCCTCCAGTTGGTCCATTGCTTTTCTGCACTGGAGGAACCAAAAATTGGATGCAGTATCTAGATGTGGTGTCACAAATGTCTTGGGGTGACAAGGAAAATAATCACATCCCTCATTGTCCTGGCTCTGCTGTTCTTCATGCAGCCTAGGAAGTTGGCTTGCTTTACTTCCAGGGCACACTGCTGGCTTGCAATCACCTCCCACCAGAACCCCAACAGGTCCTTTTCAGCAGAGCTCCTCCCCAGCCTGTCCATCCCCAGCCTTTATCACTGCAAGCACTTCTTCCTTCCTAGGTGCAGGGCTCTTCATTTGTGCTTCTTGAATTTCACAAAGTTCCTGCTGCCCCTGTCCTCCAACCTGCCGAGCTCACTCTGAATGGCAGCCCTGCCCTTGGTCACCCCACATCAATTTGGTGTCATCTGCAAAATTGACAGGATGGGATATGAAGCGGTGTGAAATATGGATGTTGCACTTGCACTTGCCTTGGGTTTCACTTGTCCTTCTATAGGTGGCTGAACCTAATGCAAGCTGAGCCTGAGGAGATGGATAGCACATTACAGTATCTCACCCACTCCTCTCTCTTCTTACTTTCATGCCAAAATGAGAAGAAATTTTTTCAAAAAATCAAGGGCACTCCAGAAGGTGCTAATAAAGGAAAGAGAGGTTGTTCTCTAGCAGGTTCTTTGTAGTCACATAGGACTCTCAGAGCACATCCTGGGAGGCAGGACTGGGATTTCTACTCACCACGGTGCTGTGAAGCACTCTTCCTTTCCACAGGCTTGAGGACAACTTGTGGCACACAGTTTGGGGCCTTCTACTCTCTTGTCTTCATCCCAGGTTTTTCTGAAGTTCACCCTTCTCCCCACACCCTCAGCAAACCTCAAATTTCCAGCAACCTTGTGGGTAGGACAAGGGAAAATAATAACACCACCACTCAGTTACAGATTGAGAACATGCTGACTAGAAAGGCATGAAGACCTTGACCAGCTTATGTACAGGGAGAGGAAGGGGTCATGAAGGCCTCTTTCTTCTCCTCTTCCCACATCCCAGGTTCCTGTCTCAAACTATGGACACACAAGCCTAGAAGATGAGGTTGCCTAGGCAGGGCTGCTTTCATGGGGTTGTCTTGGGGTTTTTTTGCAAATACCATCTACCAAGCCAGTAAATCACACAATCATCTTCATGGGCCTTATACAGTCAAGTACTACCACAAATTCCCACGTGAGATGCCCCACTTCCCTAGGCCCTTCCAAGCACCTTCTTCATGACTGGGCATACTTGTTTACTAGGTAGCTTTCCTTTGTGCCAAAATATATTTCCCAATAAAAGAAAATCCTAGCACTGTTCCATCCCAGCCCATGTGCCTCCTTTTTAGTGCTCCTGCTACCTCACAGAAGAGTTATAGCTGCATCCAACTTCTGAACAACAGCTATGGGGCTGTGGGGTGGACTGGGCAGTGTAAGCATTTTCACAACTACTGAAATTATACCCATGTTTATGCCACAGCCTGACTGTTTATATCTTCAACATCTCGACAAAATGGCTTGTCACTGGGTCAGAATGTAATTTTGTTGCAGTAAATCACCTCCCTGTGCCTGGTGCAGGAGCAGATGCCAGCCATAAATTTACTCTCAGTGGAACAGAGCTCCTGGATGAGAGGTCATGTTACCAGGTGTGAATAAATAAAAAGTGCACAACTCATGGAAACAACACCAACCAGCTGGATTGTAGCTTTGCACGGAGGGCAAAGAGGCTTAACAAGCGGTGTTCACAGTGCCCCCTTCTCCTCTAGCCTCATTTCCTTCAGCTCCTTTCAACTGTTCTCAATTAACAGTTGGCCATCTCCTTGCTTGCCAATGACCCTCTCTATCTTGACAAAGTACAGAAACGTTTCCTACCTACAGTTCCCAGGGTTGTGGGGTTCAACCCAGGGGACTGGTGCCAAAATTCCTACTTAGACGTAAGAGCTTTTGTGTGGCCAGCCTTTGGGCTAAAGTTCTTGGTTGTTTGAGCATCCCTATGAACCTATTGGGAAAGCTAGGGAGGTATCACCAGATGTGGGTCAGACCTTAGCTTGACCTACTATGCATCTGAAGGAACTGCTTGTTCTTCGCTGAAGGAGAGTGAGAAAGGGATCCTGGTGTAGGGACTGGACTTCAGCATCCCAGTTGGGTGCTCAGCTCATGGCAGCTGGACACGGTGCACTGGGGCATGTCTTCTGCCAGTAAGGAGCCCTTGCGCTCTAGGAACATAATGCTGGGCTTGCCTCGAAATTTGTAATCTCCAGCTTTGTCTAAGGAAACAAAATACACAGGAAAAAACAAAACAAAACAAAACAAAACAAACCCAACCCCCATCCCTCCAACCCTTCCGAATTGATTTTGTGCAGCAAAATCCACCCGTGTCCTTGGGAAAACAAGCTTGTGAGGAGCATTGCTATCAGCACTGGAAGCTCTCTTGAGTCCTGCTTCTGCATATACGCAGAACTGGCTCCCCCTGAGCAGCTTTCACCTGTTGAAGGCTTGCAGGGCATCTAAATGGCTGCAAGGCTTACGTTCACGGTGCACTCACCACTGCTCCCATTTTACATTTGGTTGCCCAGCCATGCCTGGGGAATTGCCCACATACCGCTGCTGTTTCGGACTGACAGGCATCACAGGATACCTTCTTCTGAGCAGATCTCTTCAAGACCCCATGAGGAACTGTGTTTTGTCTTCCTAAATTAATATGCAAAAGTAAGAGGCATGAATCAGCCACGAGGCACTGCAGAGCTCCTGTATCCCTTTTATTCTCACCAGCAGCTTGGATTTTATGCTTGCAGCATCGTTCTTTCCCCATTCCTTGCCTCTCAACTGGTCCCCTCTCATCCAGTTCCAATTCCTTTTCTTCCTATGAGTAATTCTTGTTCTCTGCTCTTTATTCAACAAGTGTTTGAAATGAATGAAGGAGGCAATCAAGTATTTAGGGTTGTACAAGGGAATCTAACTAGGTGCAGTGGGAAGGAATTAAGCCAGTGAGACATAAAGGCTGAAGATCAGGAAAATATTTCCTTAAAGTGAAATGTAACAGAGGGCAAGCCTGCCTCTGGGGCAGCATGAGAAGTTTCTCCTCCCATGGGATTTAAGGTTGCAAAGAGCAGAAAATGGTCTTTAAGAGTAATATTTCTGGGACAAGGTTAGCTAGCCCAAAAGACTGTATTTGTCTCCCTTCTAGGCACTCTGGTGGGACACAGTGTGTGAGAAAGCACTGAAATGAGAACACAAAGAGATTTATTCATGCTGCAAACTTAAAATGCTGTGGGCAGCTTCCCTTTGGTGCAAACAACTCTTTTGTATAACCTGTTTGAAGATATTTTTTAATATATCCTTATTACTCAAGTAATTAATTTTCAACAGTGAATGTGAGAGGACACTGCATTAGCAGAGCAGGTACTTTTGGGATGGAAAAGAAAGCGCACCAGCCCTTAAAATGAGAGGTATTTGTGAAGACTACATCTAAGATTTCTAACAGTACTCTGAAAAATATCAGGGTTTTCTGCTTTCATTTGCTGTGCTGTCTCCTTTCATTACAGAATGTCCCAGCACCAACCTATCTGCCATGCTCTTGAATCCTTTTATCTCTCGTTAACTCTATTTTTTTGTTGTTTCCATTGATCACTTCCTTCTCATGCAAAGACTTGATATGCTTAACCTTCATAATCTTCCTACTTTGCAGTTGTGGGTCTGTAATTACAGGCTGTTTGAGGGCTCACCTAGCAATAAATCAAGTTGCACTAATTGAACAAAAACTTGTTCAAAAACCTTCTCATTGAAGTGATCATTTTGTACTTTTTTTGGAAAATCTAATAGCTCAGAAATAGCACACAAATTGATGCTTATGTGAAGTCTCAGGATAATTTTGGCAACTCACAAAGCCCATTCTGGCTGCAGACAATGTGGTACCTTCAGCCAGGCTGGGCTGCATGCAGTGGGCAACCCAAGGAAACTGTGGGTGGCCAAATGTTGGCTTGGGTGAAGCCCATCATTAGTCGACATAGTTTTGTCACATACTACAGAGTCGCATTTTAGGATTACAAACATCAATTCCAGCCTGTCTGAGGGCATTGCAACTTAGCTGGTTCACTGAAATGGCTAAAATTTTGCTGCCTTTTCATAGTTTCATTAGCTGTGTTCAGCGCTTAAAGGACATCTATGGGACACAATGCCATTTCTGGAGTAATTCTCACCTCTAATGCTGAATTAGTTACCCTGAGCCCTCAAAGCTGCTGGAGCATCATGTTCCTCTTGACCTAATTAGAAAGGCAGAGCACAAGATTATCTCACGTGGCAAAGCCAACATGTCAGATCTACCTGGGTGCCTTGTGTGTAGTGCACATAGCTCGTGGATGGTGGCTTCTATACTTATGGGTCTTATGACTTCAGATCAACCAAGCCATGTACTGATGTTGTCGCAACCATCAGACATTTGGACAAGTAGAGGCACCTATATGGCAACACCTGGCAACAAGGACTCACAGGTCTTGAAGCTTTTTGGTTGCCTGATGCCTGTGTGAGTTGATGGGAGACACCTGCTAGCACTGAACCTCTGATCTATGTTGGCTTGCAGAGCAGTACTGGCTAACAATTAATGCTTTATAACTTGCTGGTAACACCAAAACAATTTATCTTTCTTTTCCCTCAACTATCACACAGGCTGTGCCTTCAAACCTTCAGTGCTCCAAAGGGCTGACAGTCATTTCAGATTCCCACAAACATAGGCTGAGGAGGCAAGAAAAATAATTTTACACCAATTTCACAGCACAGAATCATGATGCTTCAGAGCTGTTCACAGAAAAAGCCCCAAGGTGGAGGAAAATGTAGAAGTAACCCAAGGGGGAGGTTTCTCATCACTTTTCATTCATCCTGGACGATATCAGCTGCACATTGATACCAAACAGTATCATGCCTGTTCTTTCGTTTAGCACAATACCTCCTGCCTTGCTCTTTATCTGATCTCCTGGATAAATCAGTCAACTCATCTTCCAGATCCTCAGCTGGAATTTCTCAGTGTACCAGTAAGCAAAACAAAGCTTCTGCATGTCCCAGTGGTTTCAGATTCCTTCCCACTCATTTAATTATTTCTTGTAGGCCACCAAGTCTGCTCTCTATTATTCCCTGTGGGTTATGAGAGTCTCATTTATAAATGATCTCGGGAGGCATCAGATAGAAGAGGAGGGCTTCGCCACTCTGACCCTCAACATTTTATTTATACTTTTGATGAGTCTTAATTTCCAGGCTGAACATTGCAGCAAACTGACACCAGTGGAGGATAACCGAGTCAAAACATTTCCTGCACACCGCCATTTTTTGAGGAATGATTTGAGATTGTCAGGACACATCACCCAAATTAACATTACCAGATGTTGGGTCTCCCATCACTAATAAGCTCCTCTTTGCCGTTGCATTATGCAGCACAGGCTGTTGAATATAGAGAGACTTGTGGCCAACTTGCTCTTGAACAAAGAGCTACAACTTCAGCAACTACCAGTATGCCCTGATGTCCCACAGATGTCTGAATGACATTTTCCTTCAGAGAATATCGAGAAACAATGGTGGGCAAATCTGCCCATCCCTGCAAAGACTTATTGGTGTCTGGTAAGCAAAATTGAGGAGAAATGATTATGTGCCTTGGATTAAAAAGAAGCATTGGCAGGACCTTGGAAAGCCAAGATTTTGTCCATATAACATTTCAGTGAGCAAAGTTCTGCCACAGGAAAGAAGCAGGGGAAGGTTAGCAGTAAAAAGCAGCAGCTTTCAACAAAACAGAAAAAAAAAATTAAAAAGAAAAAGAAAAAGTCAATTCTGTGAAAATATTTAAATGTCTTCTTTCAGTGAAAAACCTGAAGTGAGTCTTTCCCATCTGTTTTTTTCACATTTTAAATAAGCGTATGATTATTTTTTAATGTTTTCTCCATCAGGTGTTAAAGTGTTACTAAGTGATGCTGGTTCCTAAGCCTCTATTTTTAAGATCCCACCATGATTGCTTTGCAGCAAAGATGTGCCAAGGCTTGCATTTGACTCTGTAGTGCTCAAAGATTTCAAGTTCTCGTTATCACTATGGCAACTATTAAGCATTCGTTTGTTGTAACATGATAAATACATGCCCTCAACCAGAAAGCATTTTATACATCACTAGAGTACCCTCAGAACTGCTCTGTGTAGCAGTAAGTAACCCAAAGGAAAGCACAAGTACAACAGTGAGTGTGTGAAAATATTGCAGCAAACTTTGTGATTTGGGTCATGAGAAGAACAAGGTAATCAAGTTCTCAGTTAGGTTTTTATTTGATTTCTCAAAACAGTAAATGCTCACAGTGCAAAGCACTTCAAGATATAGCTTAGAAGTGAGATAGTCATGCATGCCTCTGCCATGCACTGGGAGATGGCATGGTGACCCACCACATTACCTCCAAGGAGCAATCATAGAGTCATAGAACGGTTTGGGTTGGAAGGGACCTTAAAGATCATCCAGTTCCAACCCCCCTGCCAGCAGCAGGGACACCTTCCACTAGACCAGGTTGCTCAAAGCCTCATCCAACCTGGCCTTAAACACTTCCAGGGAGGAGCATCCACAGCTTCTCTGGGCAACCTGTTCCAGTGTCTGACCACCCTCACAGTGAAGAATTTCTTCCTAATATCTAATCTAAACCTATCCTCTTCCAGTTTAAAGTCATTTCCCCTTGTTTTGTCATTAACTGCCTTTATAAAAGTCCCTCCCCAGCTTTCTTGTAGGCCCCTTCAGGTACTGGGAGGCCGCTATAAGATCTCCCTGGAGCCTTCTCTTCTCCAGGCTGATCAGCCCCAACTCTCTCAGCCTGTCCTCATAGGAGAGGTGCTCCAGCCCTGGTTCATGTCTTTATTGTGTTGGGGGCTCCAGAACTGGACACAGCACTGCAGGTGGGGCCTTCCAAGAGTGGAGTAGAGGGGGAGAATCACCTCTCTCGACCTGCTGGCCACGCTTCTCTTGATGCAGCCCAGGATATGATAATGCACCATGCAAGGATGAAATTTCACATACTGAAGACAGCATACATGCAACTGCAAGGATCTCCATTCTCCGAAGCAAAGCTGATAAGATTTTTCTTGGACACAGAGCTATACTGACATGGCTACGCTGTGTAATCTTGGAGCTAACATGAGGGTATCTCCATTGTGCTACACAGCATGAGTGCACCTTTTATATGGTTAAAACACAAGAGCCAGCATAAGACATCCTCTGCTCTCCTCCCTCCTTGTTCTAACTCCTGTAGGCTCTTTCTAATCACCAGTAGCAAGCACAAGAAATGCTTGAGGACAACATCTGCAAAGAAATTTTAGCAACCACATTAGCATGAAGCAAGACTCAAAAGTAGCTCTCTTGGCCACACTAATACATCACTGGCCACAGCAAAGCTCCCTCATTTCAATTCCCCTCACCAAGAGCAGTTGAGGCAGACTGTCTTATATGTGAACTGCCTGGGGCTGGCATCCTGTGGAGCAGATGGGCCACTGCGCACATTGGTCAGCAGCTTGACTGAGGTTTCCCATGTGGTGCCTTACAGCCTACAAACATTTGGGGAGCAAGGCCCACTCCGTTCATATTTCAGAAGCTGTTCCTGTTATATCTTTACAGCACAATGCTGAGGGCAAGTTCCATATCCCAGATCAAGGGATGAGATGTCCGAGGGTGCAAAGCCTGGTAGGGACATGTTCAAGAACTGGTCTGGTCCTGTTTCCAGAGCCTACACTGAGTTATCATGGAAGCTATGCCCAAGAGCCTTCTCCAAGTGACTTAGCTGACTTACTCCAGAAGCAAACCCTGCAGCCAACTAGCGTGCTCATAGCATTGGGGAGTGAGTTTGCCTTGATACAGGCATGAAGTGTAACTGGCAGCAGGAGACACCCAACTGTCCTGAAACACCCTGACAGACCACAATCAAGAGTAAAAGCCACCACCCAACTTCACTTAGTCTTTGGACGTCTTTTGAGACAACTAGTGATTTTTTTTCCCGGATCAATGTAGATTTTATACAGGGAGAAGAGGCCCAAGGCCATCATTTATACAAGTCACTGGCACTGACAGCTGGCAGCAGCTTCAAAAGGCTGTATCAATATCAGTGGTATCCCAGAGCACCTCCTCTGCCTCATAAGCAGGAAAAGGGAATTGATTATTCGCTTTTATTTGGATCTTGTGAGACCACATGTAGAGTACTGTGGCCAGTTTGGGGTCACCAAGAGAGTGATCAGCCAGTTGGAGTGAGTCCAGTTTGGTGACAGTCCAAGATAATGAGGGAGCCAGAGCACAGGATGCATGAGGTGAGACTGAGACAGTCAGTTTGTTTGTCCTGGAGAAGAGACAGTTTCAGGGGAAGAGGGGAGTGGGATCTTATAACTCTTCAACAACCTAATAGGTGGCTATAAAGAAGATGGAATTAGATTCTTCTCAGGGGCATGAAACAAAAGGAAAAAAGCTACATGGGCAGGATGTGCACAAGAATTTGCTGCAAGGACAACTCCAATTAGATATGAGGAAGCAAAGTTCACCATGAAAGCAGTTAAGCGCTGGAACATGGATCCTGAGATGAGGTGGGATCCCCAACCTTGGAGACATTCAAAATTCAACTAGGTAAAGCCTTGAGCAACCTCATCTAACACTGAAGTTGGCCCTGCCCTGAGCAGTGGGCTGGACTAGGACCTCCCAAAGTCCCTTCCAGTCAAAATTATACTATGATGTTGTGATCTTTTAGTTAGGTGATTCTTACCTAGCTAATCCCCAGCAGCACATCACTGCAGAATATGTGCTACTTAATCCACTGCTCTTCGATCTTTAGGACTGGAGTCAGTGAGGGGATCACCAGATGAGCCCAACTCTGGAGAGAGCTTGTCTCCAGAGATTTATGACAGCTAACTACATTCCTCGCTCAACCTGTATGGCATTTTATTTTCTTTCATCCTGCCCCCTGCAAATCCCTGGGCCCATCATAGCAATTCTCCTCTGCGTTGTACAGAATCTGAAATAAAGAATTCAAAGATGTGTTAGCACCATCAGGAAAGGCTTTAGAATTAGCCTGTTGGTGTACATCCTATATTCAGGTTAATCAGGGAAATAATCACACATAATGTTCATAAATAGATAGATCCTGTGTTCCTAACAGAGGCTAAACTTGCAAAAAAAAAAAATTAAAAAAAGAAAATCAAAGGATGGTTTGTGTCTGAGAACAGCAGGCTGAGTGGATAGAGAAGGAAAATCTTCTCATGGTATTTCTGTTCAAGTCCAGCCTCAGCATAAGGTGATCACTTCATGTATTTAAAAATGAAAATCTCCCATTTTTCTGAAGGGAATTTTATCACAAGGATTATCTACAAAGGCTACCCAGAAAGATGTCACGGCAAGGAATAATGTGCCAGACTGGATAGGAGCAGCAGTAAAGGGCTCCGTGGTGCCCGGCGCAGTTGAGATACTGAGATAACGGCCTCTTTGTTCCATAATTTTTCCATAACGCTCATTGCTGAACTACCTGAGCACTTTCAAGTCATGCACTAGGCAATATGACTAACATCTGTCATGTTTTTTCCATTCATCCTGTCCCCAGGGGCAGAAGCTTGTGTAGTCACGGGGAGGGGGAGTTAAGTACACCATATACATACATTTGTGCAGAGACATACGCACCCACGTGCATGCACACGTATGTGCCAACGAAATCTCTTCCTTGTACACGTGTTGCTTTATTTTGCTTTTTGTCAGTAAAGGGAAGAGCTAGAAGATGCAGTTGCCACAACAGTAGGGGGGGAAGATTTGCAACACATTTGAAAGCCAAGACGGATTTCTTTGAAGTTCTGAAATTCAAAGGTAGCACACCCAAAATTGCATCCTACAAGTAGAAGACAAATATTATCTTAAAAAAAACCCATATACAAAATCACCCCTCCTCCAAAAGT
The DNA here is from genome assembly GCF_000700745.2 of Antrostomus carolinensis. Lineage (NCBI taxonomy): Eukaryota > Metazoa > Chordata > Aves > Caprimulgiformes > Caprimulgidae > Antrostomus > Antrostomus carolinensis. The sequence goes on along the minus strand of NW_010304407.1, from coordinate 27,912 downwards.
TCCAGCCTAGAATATCCTTCCCTCTTCTCAAAACAAACAACTTCTGGCTGCAAAAAGCAACGTGAGACGTGGCAAGGCAAGAGCTGTAATGGTGTGTTCTCTTCCAAAGCAAACACTCAATGCTTTTATTACAGTGAAAAATAATAATGGGATACGCAGGGTACATGATGTAAACACCTTTAATGCAATTCTAATTTTATTGTTGCTTCAAGATCACAGATTGTTATGGCAACTAAAGAGGGAAGGGGGGGAAACCTGGTCGCAGCATTAATTTGATATCAGATTCATTTGTTCCACATTTGTGCTCCAACGCATGCATAATAAACAATCCCAGTTAAAGAAAAATAACAATATTGAAGCTATAATAATGGCATAATGTAGTATCCACTTAACCCCCAAGTCTGGGTAAAAAAATAAAAATAAAAAATAAATCCTTTATGAGTCTATTACAGTTCCAGCTGCAATACAACTCACATTATAATCAATAACACTTGTAAAGCAGGAAGGCCAATTTTCAGAAATACAGTCTATCAACGCACTGAAAACTGCTACACTGACAACTGCAGCAGTGGCCCAATGTCCCAGCCATAAACTCCGGGCAAATGACTCAGCAGCAGCAGCAGCAGTAGATCCCACTCCACTCCCTCAGATGGGATGTGGGCACTGCAGTACCAAACGTGGGGATGAATTCCTCAGTGCTGATGTGTCTCCTCCCAAGGAAGGACAATGCAACCCCTGGGTACAGCCCTGCCTGGAGGGGGAGGAGGCACCTCTTGTGCTTTGTGAACCTGAGCCATGATGGTTGAGCTAGGATTTCATTCCTAAAATCAGACTGAGTGTGAGAAAACCCATTGTAGATAGGCAGCTCCCCATTATGGTTAGAGCACTTACCATGGATGTCATAGACCCAGCTCAAAATCTGCATTGTCCATGAAAGCCAGGAACCTGAGAACACATGTTCTGAGGAGGCAGAAGGCATCTCAGTACTTTTGAGGTTCTTGGTTTATTTTAACAAGTTGTGGAGGAAACCTACATAAGGTCCTACCCGAGCATGGTCTGTCCAAGAGCATGGAGTCATTGTCTACAGCTACATGCAACAATACACAGAGACAGCTGACAAAAACTTTTGTTTCAGGAAATACTGTCAAGTTGGGAAGGTGAGGACTGGTCGGTAATAACTGAGACAATAAACCCAGACAAGTGATATCCTGGTGGCTCAGATCTTTACTCAGGCTCAAACATGGAACCACCATAGGTGCTTGATTTTTTTATTCCACACAGATAAGTGCCTCTGTTACCCATTTTATATAAAGCTGGTATAGGTAGGAAGTGGAACATTTACATTTACATGAAAAGACATTCACATTCTCTATATCAACAGGTCAAAATTCCTCCTTTCATCCTTCCTGAGAATAAAAACTAACTGCAAAACCCTAAAATTTTCCACTAACCAGAATACCCATTCTGCCCAGAAGATCAATAAGTGTGAAGTGGAAAAAGATTGAAGCTACTTAAATGGGGATTCTTAAGGGAACCATATCCATCTCTGATAAAGGGGGAAAAAAAATGAGCAGCATCAGAGAAATGGAAGATACAAGCTATTGCCCTCCAAGGAATGTGATGCCTGCAGCTTAGCCAAACATAATTCAGGAGGCTTTGGGGCATAAAGTGTGGTTTCACTTTGAAAAGGACCCATTATTAATAGTGTCATGGTTTTCTGGGATTACTGTGTCTCAGAGGTTTATTGTATGTTCATTTGCTCTGTTTACTAGCAAAATGTTTCTCCTCCAGATTCTCATCTTCCAGAGCTGTAAATGCAGCTTAGGATCTGAAAGTCAAAATGAGCTCTTCCAGGCTCATCCATCAAGAGTAATAAAGTGTCTCCTGGAGGTTACACATGAGTAAGCAAGAGCACAGTCTGACAGCGGTGGGATTACACCGTGTGTCCTACAATTAGAAATTAATGGTCAATTCTTTCAGATGATGCAGAAGATAGAAAAGGCTCCAGTTCCTAAGTTCTGCTAGTACACCTGGGCTGATGGCAGTAAAAATTGCATGCTCTTCTCCAGCCAGAAAACATAACTCTTACCACACAAAAAGCATCCCGGCTTACACAGGTGAGAACATGCCTTTTCTACGTCTACCATTTTCAGAGTAAAGTAGGTTTTACTCATACTTCTTTCTTAAGAGATGAAAGCAATAAGGCAGGATGTGGCCTGAGGGTCAGAAATATGAACACCCTGTTAATGCAGAGTGAATTAAAACATGAAAAGCAGTTTAATACAATTGGCTAATAAATGTAGAAACCAGAAATTAGTTTGTTCTCTTTTCAGACAATAGCCTCATCCAAATGCGAGTCCCTAGCACAGCATTCAGAAGCATCATCCTGTGCCTGGGAGCCAGGTAAAACTGTGTTTTGGTCCACTTGTTCCAATGTATCCATATTATTCTTTCAGTGACAAAAAAAAAAGCAATAAGTCTCTTTACAAAGGATTCCCAGAGTCAGCAGTACTTGCATTTATAAATCATAAATGACCCAACTCAGTTCAGCAGAAACAGTCTCAGGTAGTTACTGGTTTCCAGTTCAATGTTATTTAATTACTGCCAGCATTACTTCTTCTTTTATTTTTATCTCTTTTTTTTAAGCTTATTTCTGGCTATTCATAATTGACAAGGAAAACCAATGTCATTAACCACATATTGTGTTCACCATCATTGGCACTTGGTACATAAGGTGTAGCAGTAAATTCTTAATTAGTCAGAGCCACAGAGAGATCTTTTTATCTCCTGTACTGAACTGTCATCAGTCACTCCAAAGCATGGAGCCAAAGACTTTTCATGTTCTTTCTGATCAGGGGTGACTAACCTGCAATCTTTGAAAAGGCTTCGATCTTTACAGGATGGGCCACTTCCACCCAGCTGATCACACAAAACCTGTGCTCAGGCTTATTCCCTAGCACAAACAGAATCTTTTAAGTTCTTCTGGCCTGCCAGTGTAATCTGCATTAATTGACATGTCGTGCAGAATTGTAGGAATTCATTTGCATGGTTGAACGAGCCATGACAGGAAGTTGAAACCTGACAAAACCTCAAACAGGAAACAGGGTGGAAACAATGGGCTTCCTACAGAGGAGGGCAAATTAGATAAGACAATGATCCTTTCTGGGCTTGCAGACCAGGAATTGCTTTTATGTTTCATAAATAAACATGCAATGGGTGTTTTGCTCATCCAGGTATTTGGATAATGGCTTTTTTTTTTTTTTTTTTGCACACAGACCATCATCCAAGTCTAACAAGGACAGGTTATTTGTGCAGAAATGGAAATATTTGTCCTTCATAGTTCATTTCTCATTTGACATTCTTTATTCCTGATTGTTCTGCTTTAAAAGATAGAAGCATCCAGCCATGGAGAAGCAATAATACCCAGCAACAGAGGAAGCTGATGACACAGCACAAATGTTGGACTTTCCGCTTGGTGCCTGGCACTCAGCAACACCACAGGAGCTGAATCCAAAGAGTTTTTTTCCAGAAACCCATTTAGCAGATTCTTCAGAATAGCAAACACATTAAAATGAAGATGAGCCCATAAGCAAGGGCTAACCAATTAAAAAAAAAATAATTACCCACCTGTTTCCTTTGGGATTTTGCAGACCTTGAAATTGGGTCATGAATGTTGGCCATGTGGTCTTGAAAGGAGGCATTGACCCTCCAGATATTATCCCCAGTCTTCCTCTGGGAAAAGGACCACTCAGATCAGGAGTTCCCATGCTGCCTACAGCATCCTGTCTTCTTTGGGACAATCTGGAAATGCCTCCTGTAACAAAGAGGTCAATGTCCTGGTCAGGTAGATAAATAACAGGCATGACATGTCCTCTTCCCAGGGACAGTGCAGCATACAGGATCTCCTTATGTGAGTTATAAAAGGTATTGTTTCTTTAACGCTGCTTCCCATTATCCTATTGCTGGTCTTTTTCCCTACCACCTGTTGCTGTTCTGGAATTAGAAAGCACATGCTAAAGGAGAAATACTCCCAAGTGAGGATTCTTAGGCAATTTAGGCAAACTCAGGTTTTTCCCTCCATCCCTTCTTTTCAATATGGAAATCAAACATCTAAAAAGATTTTTCCAGCCAGAAAACAAGAGTGTCAGCAGGGACTGTCAAACTCCCCTCACCATGGCATTTTGCAGTACTGCTGCCCAGAGCTGAAAATGTGAATTCAGATGTGATTTTTGGATTTGGATTTGGTCACTTTTGATCAGAAAACAACCTTTGACATCTTCTTGACAGTATATCTTGGATGACATTGACTTGAGCTAAGAGAAAGCAAACAAGAAAATACAGTAGTCAATAGAGCCTGAATATGTTCTTCTTTTTTACCCATGAGATCCCAGTCACAAGCAACATAAAATAATTAGAATGTGCAATTCTGAAGTTGAGTTTTACAGTGATTTTGAGGTTTTTCTTGTTTAAATTTGTAACATTTAGAGTTATTTTGCTCTTTCACGTGCTTTTCTCCTTATGATATCCTGGCACTTAAAGTGATTAATGGAAGCTCCAGTATCCTCTCATATGATAGAGGAGGCACAGGACTACAGCAGTTTCTTCTTCAAAAAATTAAAATTTCACTCTCTAAGCCACTAGAATAAAGTAACTGCTGATGAACATTGAGTTGAAGGGCTACAGGGGATCTCTTGCTCCACTACTAAAATCCAGCCACTTGTAGTATGAGAATGCAATGGCCAGACAGCTTTCTACAGCTACAGTGAAAAGAAGTTCAAAGATGGCTGTTTCAGGGTTGCACTGCAACAGAAATAGTAGCAGAAAGCTGATGATATTCAACAAAAGCAATTTCACTAACCTGAAAATTATTTTTACATGACATTTTAGAAAGAAAGAAAGAAAGAAAGAAAGAAAGAAAGAAAGAAAGAAAGAAAGAAAGAAAGCGAAAGAAAGAAAAAATTTAAAAGGACTAACCTCTTTGAGTCAAGAATGGTTCAAAGCAAAATTCTTCACCAATCTGAAATTAAATATTTAAGGAGGTTATTGGAAAATGTTACCATTTGGTTTTAGATTTGATCCATTTCAGGAAATACTTTTAGACTTGCAGCATTTTCAATGCAGTGGAAATGATGTTTATGACACTAACAGCCCTGAGAGGCTGTGGAGTCTCCATCTCTGGAGATGTTCAAAATCCACCTGGATGGTTTCCTGTGCAACCTGCTGTAGGGAACCTGCTCTGGCAGGGGGGTTGGACTGGATGATCTCCTGAGGTCCCTTCCAACCCCCACCATTCTGTGATTCTGTGAGATGAGCCCCAAGACACTCTGCGGACAGATGGGAAGAGACACTCCATGTCCCAAACAACCTGGAGTCCAAAGAGATGAGTCAGGCAAAGATTGGAAAGAGATGGTAAAGTTCAGGCTGGCATGATTTTTCCCAAAGGTTGCAGGAGGCCAACAGCTAACCCAGGCCTCCCACATCTCACTCTGGTGACTCTGTTGTCGAATCCCACCTTCTCATGGTATTTCCCTGCTTTCACTTCTGAAGGACTCTCAGCAGGTTGAGCTGCACTACTGTGCATGGCCAGACATGAAGGCAGAGCTGTAATTCCTGATGTTCCAGTCTTTTTTATTATTAGCTCAGGGTTAGAATGAAAACAAATTATTCCTAATGTGTTCGGCATTCATTACCTCATCCAAAAGGTACCTCAGGTGAGTTTCCTGGCAAATACAACCTGTTTTCTTTAAAGACATAAAAGCCATTATGCAAATCTTGGAGCTGGAGGACTTGTTTTTCCCACAGCCTCACAGATAGAGCCAGCTCCACCGAGTGCATGGCTCTGTGGGCTGCCCTGATATCATGCCGTTCATGCCCTGAAAAAAAACAAAGCCCCATGGCCATGGTTAATGTGGCACAGATTAAAGACATCGTTTGCTTGGCAGCTTTTAGCCAGCACAGCAGAGCTCACACTGCCTGAAAACACTTGTGCAAAAACACCTTTGGTGACCCCAGCAATACACGGCCACCCCATTGCCAAAGGAAAAGACCTCTTATCTGTGAAAAGTGTGCATGGCAGGATCAGTTTTAAATATGCTAAGATCCCACTTAACATAACTGAACATCACAGCTTGAGCCCTTCAGTCAGGATTTCTAGCATATCTGAACGTCCTACTTTGGGCTCAAGAGGAGGCAATACTTACCCACCTGCCAACCCTGAGCCTCTGCTTGTTGCACAAGGGGACCCTCTGGAGAAACAGCACATCACTCTTAAATGATAAAAACAGATAAAAACTGCCCTTCCTCTAGATGTTAAGTAGATACATAAAAAAAATACCTCATGTTGGTTTCACTCTTTTAGCTTGCAACAAAACACAGTAGCTCTCTCGCTCTCCCCGCGCACCCAGGGAGTAGGGGAGAGAATTGGAAGGAAAAGGGCAAGGAGACTCATGGGTTGAGATAAAAACAAATTTACTATTTGAAATAAAATAATAATGATAATAACAGTAATAACAGAATATGCAAATGAGTGATACACAGTGCAATTGCTCACCACCCCCCAATCAATGCCCAGCCTGTCCCAGCCAGCGATCCCAGAGCAGAGACAGTCCCAAAAACAAAACCACAATCCTGGGAGAGTGAGCCTGAGCAATCCCCGAAATGAAAAGCAGAGGGGTTGGACTAAATGGACTTCAACTAAATCAGGTTGCTCAGAGCTCCATCCAACCTGACCCTGAATGTTTCCAGGGATGGGGCTTCTACCACCTCTCTGGGCAACCTGTTCCAGAAATGAAAATGCCCAAGGATGATTAGTAAGTAAAGACATTAAATGTGGTTTTCTGGTGAGAGCAGAGTCAGGGTTTGTCAATCCAGGGCCAAGCAGGGCCAGTGAAATGTCTCACGAGAATGGCAGGAGAGATGGTGGGGACTGAAATAACAAATGTGCCAACAAGAAAGCCAGTGGGCAGGAACTGATGGAGAAGATCTGAAGAACAGACAACCAACCAGTCATTCAGAAGTCCTGGGTGAAACAAAGGCAGGAGCAATTAGGCAGTGGAGGCAGCAGGGAAGTTGGTATGAGACAGTAGTCGGCAGGTAGGACGAGTGGCCATGGTCCCACTGGGCAGAGGAAGGCAACTCCAGAGCATCAGGCTGTCATTCCCCCTGGTATTTATTCCCCTTCCCCTTTGATCAAATAATTTCCTTTTTATCCCGAATCCCCTTTTGCCTTTGCTACTGGCAGCCTCATCATTTATTATCTAACTCCTCCCTCCCTAACATCATCCTTCCCATCACTAGTCACTCACAGCCTCCCCAGTTCATCCTGCATCCAAACAGTCGTGTCCCATCCCCATCTGAAGCCAACCCACGTGCTCCTGTGTTTTTCCCCACTGTGCTACTCACTGACGCAGAGGCAGGTCCAGAGCATCACTCATCACATCACTAACGAGCTGTTGATGTAAACGTGCTGCTGGATAAGGGGCACGTTCCTGCAGCTCCCACACAGTCAGGGAGGCTCAGGCTCTGGGAAAAACCAAGTGCCTGTGAAGATGGGTTATTTTAGCTGAATATGTGTTTATTCAGAGTAACCACACCGTTTCCATTGGGTGCAGAGAGAGTGAGAGCTGAAGCACAGAGGGAAGATCTGATTTTATGTTCCTGCCAAGGGAAGAAACAGAAGAAAAAGCTAGATGCAGCTCTTGCCCATGTAGTCCAGGACAGGCCTGCAGTGGTCTCCCAAAGGTTGCCTGGGGCTTCTTGAGCTCTCCATGGGCATCACCAGCCCGAGCCAGCTTGGTGGGAGCAACACGTATAAGGGACTTGCATGGTCTTCGCGCCTCATCTTGGGTCAGAGAGAAGGTGTGGGCAGCACAAGAGCTTCATTATGCCCAGCCACTACAACAGCAAACAGGGAACAGCTAGCAAAAAAAGAAAAATAAAATAAAAATAAAAAACCATTGACCTGTGACATTTGGGATAGCGTGTTTCCTGACAGATGAAAAATGTCACCACCAGCCCTCCGTACATCCGTGACAGATGAGCTGGCAACTGCTCTAGGTCACAGCCAACCTTTGCTGAACTCATGTTGGCCCCACAGAAATGACCCCCACCCTGGCCCTAAACTCTGCCCGCACACCCTCCCACCTTTCCCACCACAAGCCCTTGAGCTTGAGTGGGGACAGTTTGCTCCCTGAAAAGAGCAGCAAGAGGTAAAACAACACTTTGCACTTCTGAGTAGGACCCAGTAAAAAGCTTGGAATCAGAAAAGAAAAGGGAAAAAAAAGAAAGAAAAGAAGCAAAGAGCCTCCCCCAAAGCTCACGAGAGTTTAATGTTTCCTTTTCTGAGATTTCCTAATTTTCTGCTGTCATACAAAATTTTAAGACTCCAAATGGAAGCAATACCTTTGGGATGATAAAAAAGCTTCCATGTGATCTCAAATTATTTTTGAGCATGGACTGAACTGGTCTAGTTAGGGAAGCTTGTTTGTTCTTGCTCAGGACAGACCTAGAAAGAACGTCATTTAGAATTATTGTTGGCTTTGGCACCATTACTGAAAACTGAGAACGTTTTTCAGTGTGATTCACAACTGTTTTCTAAGTTTTTTGGATAACAAGAAGGAAAACATACGCAAAACTTTTCCTTCTGCCACAGTTGGCTCTTCAGGAGAGTAACCAAGGCAAAAGCAGTACAGAGAAAGAAAACTTGAAACAAACTGAATTTTTAAAAGGTTGCCAAAATAGTTGTTGGGATTGTTTTTAAAGATGTTGTGGCTGCTTTTATAAAATCTGTTTTTGAAAATGCTCTAAAAGCAGGTTTTCAATTACTAGAAACTACTTTTTTTTCCAAGTATCATTTTCAAAATTCAAAAAGATGGAGAAGGAAACCACTTGGTTCAGCCATTTCAAGAGGAATATATAATTTTTGCCACAGAACTCCATGTTTGGGACTTTTGCCACAAAAGTCTGTGTTTGGGACATTCAGCTTCCAGCTCCTGGAAGTTCTGCAAGCCACAGGGTGCTGCTTGGGACAAGACATTCCTGTTTCTCAGCTGCATGAAGATGCAACACCAGGAGCCCCTTTTGGTACTTTGCTCCAACACCTGGAGAAGGAGAGAAGGAAAAAAGTGATGTTGGACAATAATTTACAGGCCCAGCAGAGAGGAGGAGCCAGGACACACAGGATGGAGCTGGTTGTGACACAGCACAGCCATGGATGGACTGACTTCATGTTAATTACACATCTCCAGACAACGGGCCAGTTACAAATGTTCTCCCTCAAATTCAAGGAATTGTCCTTTCCTCCCTATTTTTTCTGCCTTTAAGGAATCTTGAAAAGGAAGAAAAAATGTCCTTTGATGCCTTCTTGTGCTCCATGCAGAAGGGACTGCTGGTGGGGAGAGCACACGAGATGCTCCAGCTCATTCCCATGAGGTCCCATCAGGACCAGGGAAGAAACAGCCTAGTGTTTCAGATGATGGTTTTCATCGGATAAGGAATATTTTTAATTCTTAGCACCTGAAAACTGCAATTTTAAAAAATGCAAACAGGTAAAAAACAGGTAAAAAAACCTCATCCTTTCTCTTCTGCCTCAGAGAAATTTTGCTGAAAATGGACAGAGAAATTCCAGTGAATGTGTTGAAATTTTTCTATGCGGCTTTTTGTTTTTTAATTGGGTGGGAGGTGGTTGAAAAGGAAGTTTAAAAAAATAAACTTACCACCTGTCTTTTCAGCTTATGGGTGTCAAGTTTACAAAAATTTTAACAGCAATGTCACAATCATAGCCAAATTTAGAGAAAACATCATTTTTCATATGAACTAACCACATTATTATGCAACTTTTAAAAATGACAGATGATAGCTATTGAAAGTAAATTATAATGAGAGAGGGAAATGCATAGGCAAGCATACAACTTAAGCTTGCAAACTGCATGTGTTGAATAGAGAGTATAAACTATATGTTTTAAGTGAAATGAAAGTGAAATGTTCCCTAGAATAGCTAAGCCCTATGAGTTCAATTAGCCATTCACATGCTGAGTTCCTAAACAGATGTCAAATTTCACGTGTATGTGTGTGCACATATTATAGATAATTATAAAAAAATTAACATTTAATTTCATTAAATAATTAAAAAGAATATAAATATATTGGGGGGTGTATATAAATATATGCATACACATATCTGTGGATTTATTTTTTTAATATTTATATGTGTGAACATGCACACACACACACGTATCTACATACGTTGGTGGAGGCATGCATCTTTTGCACATATGACTGATCATATTTTGACATAAAATGCAAAATAGCGTGATAAAGACCTAAAAAAAATGAACCTTGCTACAAGGACAAATTAGCATATTGTGAGATCCCTGCAGAGGAAATCAAGCATCTATACATTTCACCCTAGAACGTCCTGCAACAAAGAGATTGCTCCAGTTGCCTGCAGCCATATTTTTAAAGATGAGAAACTAATTAGCAACATTATCAGCATATCTTTATCAGAAATTCTCTGTCTTTCCCAGGTTGAAGAATGCTGTGCATGGGGAAAATGTTGACTTTAATAACATAATAAGAGGGCCCCAGTGAGTTTTAGTATTATAATAACAACAACATTAAAAGATAAAACAGGTTTCCCTTTTTCCATAGTGGTTGGTGACAGATCTTACGTACCTGCTACCAGTCCCTCTTCCTTTGGCCAGAAATAGAAAGATCTTAATTTAATCCCAGTTTACTGAAAATATGTGGTGCCTACCTCAAAGTGGTGTATAGAGGGATGCGAGAGCAGAGAGGAGCAGCCTTGATGGAGTCAAGAGAAGAGGTGAGAAGAGGTCTCTGGAGCAAGCCACTCTCAGGGTTGCAAGGTGGGGAGAACAAGGTGGTTGAAAGCTGGAGAATGAACCTACACCCATGCACAGAGTACAGATCGGGGGCAACCAGAAAAATCAAGCCATTTATGCAGATGCACCTTCAGGGTGGAAAAAAATGCTCCTCCTCTCTTTGTGGTGAAGATGGAGGAGACTTCATGGTCTGTCCATTGTTACTGCCCTCACTCTTGCTGAGGACCATCAGAAACCTTTAAAGTCCAGGGACAGCAAGAGTTGCTTTGTCTAAATTTTCACAGCCAACCAGAGGTTTTTAAAAGACAGGTCAATATTCAGGCCAGAGAAGTACAGGCAGCGTTAACACACTCAGAAGAGCAGCTAGTTTCATGAAGCTTGTGCTTGGTGTTGTCAACTGCAGTGATTTTACCAAGAAACTCATAGTAAGTGATGCTTTTCCTCATAGTTGGCCTTCTTGGAGTTGTATGCATGTATTTTATGTATCACTGAAAGACTGAAAATTTCAGTCCTGTATGTTTCTCTACCTAACAAAAAAAGCAAAAGTAGTTTTGGTTTTCTTTTTAATCTTAATTTTTAAGTCATTGTTAGGATTTGCAGGAGTGAAAAATGATGCTGGACCTGGTGCCACAGAGCACCCAATGATGGAGGTTTCTACCATGGGTTTTAAGGTTTTACAAGAGAAACCCACCCGCAAACTGTGCGTAACTTGAGCTGAAGAAGTCAATGTATTCACTGCTGAAGGGTCAAATTATGCCTGCTGGGACATGGTCCGGGGCAGTGTAGATGCTCGAACCTGAGGCTCCAACAACTGGACTTGGGAAAAAGTCACAGAAACCTGAAGAATAGTAAAAACATGGAAATATCTCCTGAGGGAATGTGTGTCACTCACTGCTCCTGTCAACAAAACCGCAGAAAAATTTCAACTGACAAACATACATACCCCAGGAGCACCACTGCCATGGACAACAAACCCATCACAACAGGGAACAGCGATTGCTGTACCCCTTCAAACAGCGTCCTCACCGCTGTGGGGCAAAGCAATTTATAGGAGAAAAACAACCCCCAGCCCATGCAAACTGCCAGGCTTCCTGCAAAAATACTCTTCCTCAAATCCCAAACCCAGGAATAGCCCTCAGCCCTCCCAGAAAGGGGAATAATGTGCTCAGCTTCCTCCTCCCACTCAACTGCCACCAGGAGAGAGGAACCAAACCCCCCTGAGGAGTTTTTCCATCAAGAGAGCAGAAGGCAGCTGATACCATTTATTGAACAGTCCTCTGGACTTCTGGGTGTTGTGTCACCTCTGAATTGAGTGAAATGAGTCCAGAGGGAGCGTGTCTTGCCAAAAATAATCATAGTTTCTGCGATGACTTCCTTGCTCACACGAAACCCCTTTCTCACTTTGAAGGGCACGAATTAGCGTGCAGCGTGGCCAAGGACAGTGCAGGGACTCGAGCAAAATACAGATTTCTTCACCTACCCCTATGCTCTTCCCTTGCACTGCAGCCCAACAGCTGGCTGAAGCTGAGTCTGGAAACACACCTGGTTGCATGTCAAGGTAGAGGGGCTCCAGGGAGAGCAGGGCTACAAAAATCACTGGAAATCTGTGTAGCATCTTATGTTGTACCTAAAAGGTTTTCACTGTGGATTTAATCACAGCATCCTCCAAGCCCCACATGTTTGGAGTGTTTTATTTGAAAAAAGAAAGAAGGTGTTGGGTCGATGTCAGAGCTCAGCTCTGAGGCACCAGATTTAAGTAACACTGTGTGATTTTGGTGCCTGCGCTCCTATCAGAGCCAGCAGAGCCCACGAAGCAAGTCAGCTCCGCTGCAAGTTGAGCTTGGGGCACAGGGCTGGCAGATACGATACAGGATCCAAGGAAGACCTCTGGTCTTCTGGATTGACATCTGTGTTGGATCTAACAAATCAAGCCCTGACTGCCTGGTCTGCTGTGCTGCTCTCTAGATTGACTTCATCTCCACTGAAAATAATGGGAACTTAACAATTTAGGCATAAAAATAGAGACCTAATGCAGGTGTCACTTCAGGCTGAATCCCATCCTGAGTGCTACAACATAAAGGACAACACATCCTTTGTTACTCACCTGCTTTCTATTGCAGATTTCCATTTTGCCCATCCCCAAAGATGGGAGAGCAGCCATAGGATGAAGACAGACATCAGCTGAGATGGCCACAGTCCAGCAAACTGACGACCATCACAAACAGATGGAAATTGTTCATGGTGATTACCAAACCAGCTCAGCAACTCCTGAAGCTGCCCAGAGACTACAGCCAAAGCTCAGACAAAGCTGTAGGCTTGCCAATCCAGGACATGACTTTTGGTGAGATCAAATGATGGCTCTGTTGTGAAGAAAGGACCCTGTCAACTGCACAAGTGGTTCACATGGTACACAGGCTTTTTGCTAGACCAGTATGGAGCCTGAGTGATTTACACTTCACTCATCCTTCTGCTCACCACAGAGCTCTGGTCTCCTGAGCAACTGAGGACCCAGCACGAGTCACCAGCTCAAGGATTCAAATACAGCCATTTTGCAGATCCTTCCAGCTGAGTGTTTGCCCACAGAGTTATGAAGCACTTGAATAAAATCAGAGATTATGTCATTCTTCCTGTTGAGTCTAAGTTGTGTCCTCTATGTATTGTGGTCATGTGTAGGTGATGCTTAAGAAACCACCCATGAAAGAGCAGAGGGCCTGAGAGGTGGAATATTGCTGAGCTTGAAGTGGCAGCAGCAAGAACTCTGCTGAATCACAGAATCACTAACATTGGAAAAGACCTCTAAGATCATCAAGTCCAACTGTCAACCCAACACCACCATGCCCACTAAACCATGTCCTGAAACACCACCCAAAACCTTCAGCGCTCCCAGGAAGGCCAGACTAGTTGGAAAGGTAAGATATATTTTTTAAATGATAGACAAATTTTCAGAGGCCTTGAAAAGACAGTGTGTTGGGAAAGCTGGAAAGCCCAAAGAAGCAAGAACTTCCACGAGACAAGTCAACAGCCTTCTGGAACACAAAACTCATGCTGTAAAGAGGCCAGAAACCATCTGTTTCTGATGTCCAGGGCATACAGGACAAGAATTAATAGGATTAAGTTAAGAAGTGGGAGATTCAGTTTAGATATGAAGAAAAACTTTCCAGTGTCTGAGATAGTAGAGAACTGGAATACATTTTTCTGACAAGGTGGACTCTGCATCATTAAAAGCAGGTTTTAAACAGATTTTTAAAACAAGTCAAGAAAAAAAAAAAACAAAACAAAACCAAACAGCTCTCAAGAGTGCTACTGGCATAGCTGGTATTTTTTCATTCCTTCCAGTACTATAATTCTGTAAGTTAATGTAAACACCTGTTACAAATTGTACATGCTTTTTTGAAAGCTGGCTTTTAAACATGGTGTGGAGACAAAAAAAAAATGGAAAATTGTAAAAGGGAAGACTGCATACTGAGAGGTTTATAGCCCTATAACTTTGGGGTTTTAGAGTAATGTAGTCTATGATAAGAAACTATTTACAGTATCACATTATTTACAAGGTTTTATATATTCTAACAGTGACTTACTAGCAAGCTGCCTGGTTCTCTTTGAAGCTGTGAGCTACTACTATTTATTGATCGAAATATTGTGTACTAAAATGATGATATTTATTTATCAAAATATTGTATACTGAGTCTGGAAAAAAAAAATTCTGTGTGTCCCAAGTGGACAAAATTCTGCTCTGAGATTCAGCAAAAAATTTCCAACTGCTTCTGCATACCCTGCTTCGGCACATAGTTGGTATGAGTCACAGTGGCTTGGGGAATGTGGGATCATTCAGGAACCTGCTCACGCAGTTCTTCACCTCAATAAATCTCATTTCTCTTACACATAGATATAGGCACAGACATTGCATAGAGCTATTTAGAGTCGGTCCCAGCAAGCAGAAACAAAGAATATTATTTGAGATGGGCCTAACAGATTGGATTAAAAAAAATAAATTAAACTAGCAACAAACAGCCCTCGAGTGCCCGTGTGCCAAGTTTAATCCCCTCGTTAATTAAAAATGGCCAAATTATAACCCCTTTCAAAAATTAGGTTTACAGGGGAAATGCCAACTGAACAGACCCTTCACTGTAACAGCCCGGCTGGCACTTCCCGAACACAATCGCACAACGGCAAAACATATTGGCACCTCCTGCGTACGCAATTGAAATATTCGCTCAGCGCCGTCTCTGCCTGTTAATTGCTGTGTGGAAAGGGCTCCCCGTACAACCTCTTTATCTCCCCGCTTCAGAAGCGCTGCCTACCGCCGCGCGCACTCGAGGGGCACGCTTGGCCAGCCGGTCGGGCTCCAGTGCCAAGCTCGGCCAAGTCACCGAGTCTGTTCTCCCCTCCCCGAAAGCAGCAGCTGGATCCCCGCTTGGCTCCCAGCCTGGCATCTTGCCTGGTTCTGCTCTTGGCTGGTGCGGGGCTGTGCAACAGCTTGTACGCCTCGCTGGGCGGGATGCTCGCTGCCACCGGCGCTGCCGGGCTGGCTCGGCAGCCTCTCTCCTTGCTTTTCAGGAGACAGTGCTCCCGAGGTCCTTGCTTTAACTACTAGCTTTTCTCCTTCGAATACCAGCAGCGTTACACTAAAAACCTCACCTGCTTTGAAAACCACTTTGTTTTTTCGCATGTTGCATCCTCTCCTGTCCGTTTTCTCTGTTTCCCACTTAAGAGCTTTAAGCAGCAGTGTTGCTTTTAATTGTGAGTTTCTTCAATACCTTGGAGGATGCAACAGCACCCTGATATCAGTGACTAAAACCCATCAGGCTAAGGGTAAATGCAGGCTGTAAAATGGCTTCTGCCTTCACGGCCAGATTCCCTGTATGAATTCAGGACCAGGGGCCAGATCTCCACTGGAGCCAAGCCAGTCCTCACCAGCTGTCAGCACAGCCACAGAAGATCAAGTATTTCTGTTCCACCCCGTCTCATCATCACAACTGTCAGCTCAGGCCCTACCACAGAATATTTATTAGTGGTGACAACAGGAAAGAATAGAAATATCAACTCTTAGGTTGACTTTTGCAAAGTCAGTGGGTGAAAAATTTACAGTTTGTCCTCAGAAAGTGATTAAACATGTTGGGAAAGATACGGGGGGAAAAACCCTGGGGGCTTAGGGCAGGTTTGCTGTTTGTTTAATGAAGGACTGGCAAAGGACTTACACTGCATGAAACTTGATGTGTCTCTTGAATTCACAGACAGAATAGGGAAACAGAGCAACCAGTGAAAGCACTGAAGTATTGCCGTATCTGTGGGTCTGACCACACAAAAGTTATAAACAGTGAAGCACTAAGGGTTGCTCTGTACTGAGAGACGGTGTAAGTCTTTGCATTTACATACCAGCTGTCATCAAGGCTTAACCAGTGTTTCCAATTTCTTTTTATTATATTTTGTATTGTGTTTATGTGTTGGAAATTGAGGCACAGAGCCTGCAAGCCAGGGTGAAAAAAAGGACAAAGACAAATTAAAAGAGGTGCAAGTAGAATTCAGATGTTTACATGCACAGAAAGCAACATTTAAAACTCCCTGCTCTGCTGCTGTCTAAACTTAGAGATATCTAAGCACCCAAAGAGTAATTCTTCATTGATCGAAAATTCCTTTATTCCTCCCCTCTACAGTGCACCAGACCATTCACAGTTCTCACTGGTGGGTCTTCAGTCCAAGTCCCCACCAAGCATGGCCCACTCCATCCCACAGCCAAGCCTTGCCATGCTTCAGCACCTCCCCTTTCTGACAAACTGTGGACAATCCCAGGGCAAAAGATGAAGGACTCTGTGTGTCCCCAGCTGTGAACTGTGATTGGTTGGAAGAGCTTCCCAGAGACCACATGTTTGGGATGAAAACGGAGTTAAGATTGATCTGCAGGGTCTGTCCTCGGCCCAACAACCACCCAACTGACTTATGGCATCATCCTGCTCCCACCTGGAGGGTGGTTAAATCTGACTCTGGAGTGAGTCCAGAGGAGGCCATGAGGATGATCCAAGGGCTGGAGCACCTCTGCTGTGAGGACAGGCTGAAAGAGTTGGGGCTGTTCAGCCTGGAAAAGAGAAGGCTCCAGGGAGACCTTCTAGTGGCCTTCCAGTACCTGAAGGGGCTGCAGGAAGGCTGGGGAGGGACTTTTGACAAGGGCAGGTAGTTATAGAACAAGGGGTAATGGCTTTAAGCTGGAAGAGGAGAGATTGAGATGAGATATTAGGAAAAAACTCTTTCCTGTGAGGGTGGTGAGACACTGGAACAGGTTGCCCAGAGAAGCTGTGGCTGCTCCTCCCTGGAAGTGTCCAAGGCCAGGTTGGATGAGGCTTTGGGCAACCTGGTCTAGCGGAAGTTGTCCCTGCTCATGGCAGGGGTTTGGAACTAGATGATCTTTAAGGTCCCTCCAACCCAAACCAGTCTGTGACTCTTGTTTGGAGTTCCTAAACCTCAATCAGCAAATAAGGAGTAGAGATCCTTGGGTTTCCTGCCAGGGAGAGACATTTCCAGGTGCCACACAGGGACTCCAGCCCCGAGCACTCTGTTTACGGCTGTAAAGCCGCTCTGTGTCAGGGGTTACATGTCAACTGACTTCCTATCTGGGCTGCTAATAAGAACTCCCTTGACTAGGAAGGCACCACCGCAGAGAACAAAACCATCTCCTGCTG
>NW_010304407.1:0-10385 GCF_000700745.2 Antrostomus carolinensis | reverse complement strand
TATATTTACTGTGAAACACAGAAGCAAATGAAATCTCTGATTGAGAGAGAAGGAGAAAGCTTTTAATCCCACTCTATGATGCTTGCCAGATTGACAAGTCTAGAAATACAAATGGAAGAGTAATTATACAAGACTCACATGTCGCTGTTCAGATTTATTTTTTTCAAATGTAAGAAAGAGAAAGAGACAGAAAAGGCCTCGCTTGTTATATTGGCTTCCATAGCTGTTAGTGCAAATTGATTAGAAATCTAAGTTCAAGATGTACCACTACTCAAAAAATATTCTCCTCTTAGCTTTGACACAATCCCAGCATTATGGATTGATACAAGACAAAGGAAAAAATAAAAGGAAGAAAATAGCAATGTGGGGCAAAGCCATATTTTAATTGTTACAAGTCCTACAGCTCCTCATGGAGGAAGGGGGAAATGTGTATGTTACCTGATCCCAATCATTGTAAAGTTATGGGAGAAATCTCTAATATCCATTAAATCTTTGAATTCAGTTGGTAAACAAAAGTGATAGAGAGGATCAAACACTCAACTGTCTGACAACTTACAGCCACTAGATATTAGGAAAAGATACATCAGGGCTTTGGGTCAGACTTGAGCTCAACAAGAACGCATTTCTTCAAGGGCCCTTGAGGACACTATCCTTTTAATTGGACTTGTACTTCCAATTTGAGACCTGAGTATCCATCACACAAGGCATTTTTTAAAAATACAACATCGACAGGATTCGTCTTGCCTAATTCAAAACATCCATGCTGGAGACATCTGTGGCTTACTGAGCCTCCCACCCTTTGTAACCGTGAAGAGAAACAGGCACTTTTACAGCACGCTCAGCTGACCTAGTTTAGATATCAGCTTTAGGGCAAGATGAATCATGCCTTGAATGTGCCAATTTCCCTGTGGTGCCAAAGCAAGACTAGACAACCAGTTTATTTGCTCAGATGAATCCCACGTGGCTGGGGCTGATAGACTTGTGCTACGATCTGGCTGAATGTGAACTGTCTCTGGCCCCAAGTCTTACATCATCCTATGGAGAGTCCTGTGAGCTGGATATATTAGCTTGAGTAGTTACGCACTAATTCCATGATATACCACCCGTACCAGAGCTGTCTTGCATCTAGCCAGCTAAAAAATTAGGTGGAGGAAATCAGCTCTGCATATACCTACCCATTCACATCCCTTCAACACAGTAAAGAAACCATCACTGCTTTGATGTCGCTGTATTAATGGGAAGGGCCATGGGAAGCAAAAAAAACAGCAAATGCAAAAGCAACTTGTCCAAAGTCACACCAGAAGCATGCTGAATGTAGGACTAGAAGGCAATTCTTCCAGCCCTCTTCCTGCCCAATTCAGTATTCAACAGCTGGAAGTTTGATCATTTCTAAACACTTTCATTATCTTTGGAAATCTTTCACTCCCTTTGGGAAATCTGGCCCTTTGTGTTTTAAGAGCAGACCAGTTACAAGATGTCTTCAGGAGCCTCCAGACCTTTTGTTCCTCTTGGAACCAGTCTGTGGTCTGCAGTGAGCAAGTGTAGCTGTGCCTTGGTGGGTCCTTAGAGGTGAGTTTGAAAAGCAGCAGCTGTCCCCAGATATCATCAGTGCTGCCCTTACAGTAGTGGGCTGACAACTGCCATGGTCTGCTAACTAATCTGGATGGATTCCTCTAAGAAACAAATCACCTTAATTTTTTCAGTTGTCCCCAAAGCTCTTATTTTATAAAGTCTGAATCAAGCAATGGCAGATTCAGCCTAATTCCAGCAATGTTGGTATGGACCTGTAGTAGGAATAATTTGTATTTTCAGTTTTTGTTTCTTGGTATATTAATGCCCCAGTATCAAGAGAATAATTTACATTCTAGTCTTTCTTCCTTTGGTGAGGGTTTTTTCTGAAATAGGTGAAGATTCAAATTGCACAGGGACATTGAATATTGAATAGGAGCTTTCCTTCCAAATTTTGTTTCCAGCAGGGCTTAAGAAAGATAACAAGAGTGTTATGTGTCTGATTAAAAAGCTAACGCTCCAAACTGTGTGAATGTAGTTTTTTGGCATGATTTCTGTTATGGTCATAATCAGCTGCTTGTCCATTCCAGCTGCTAAAGCACAGTAGACGAGACTTGAATTCCAAATATTATTCTCATCACCATGGTATCCTGTGCACAGATCCCCAAAGGTAATTAAAGAAGTTTGAGGCTCTGACTCCAAAGGCCAGGTCCATAAATTATTTCAGCTCTCACAATTAGGTGGCATTGCATTTTGTTTTGAGACTTCTGCACCTCAGGGAGTGAATCCAGAAGCTCCCTTGCCTCCAACAGACAAGGAGAGATCAGGGCACACCAGAGAGGGAATGGAAAATAGACTCCCCCAAAAAACACACACACAGAGCAGAAAGCCATGTTAGGCCAAGCTCGTAGAAGATGCTGCATGCAGGGACACATCTGCAATCTCACCTCTCTTGGAGGCTACTCACCCGGGCTTGCAGGGAAGCAGCTCCATCTCCTCAGGGTCTTTGGACAGAATACTCCTTCTCTGCTGAATGTCAGTGTTAAAATCCATGTTAAACACAAACACAACCTGCACACAAACAACAGAAGGTGGCTTTTTGATCACTCTCTCCTTCGCCTCCCAAATTCCCAACAAGAACTTTAACTGTGAGGTGACAAAGCAAAGACCCTTTGCTGTGTTGATTGATTGGCTCAATATTCCCATGAACATCCAAAATCCCATATTATTTTCTAGACAGCAGCTCAAACAAAATTAAGCCCCTCTTCCAGGAGATAGCAAAGGAAGATCTGAAGTGGTTAAGGATGAGGGATGTGAACCACACTGGTAGACATTTCCATGTTTTCAGAAAGGGAGAGCGGCTTTCTTTGAGCAGCCTACTCTTGTCACTGCCCATTAGGTTTGCTTTGAGAACTGCTATCAGACTGGATAACCCAGAAGATTTACCTTTGATTTTAATCCTCCATCCCATGATAAATAAAAATAACAAGGACCTCAGACTGTAGCTTTTCATGCTTTTACTCAAATCTAGATGCTAAAAAGCATGATTGGTGAGACTGAAGAGAAGCAAACCTGTAGGTATAGAGGACTCAAGTAATGCAAGGAGACACACAATCAAAGTATAAACCTCCAGAATTGGGTGGTGGTTGGAGATAAGTATTGTGTGTCCTCATATTATATTTCACTTGCTTCAATGTCACATTTCACTTTAACTGCTTGGTCCCTTCTGGACACCACCCTTATTGCCTTGCATACAAACATGGCAAACACCTGGTTCCATGAGTCTTCTTTTGGGGGCAGGGAGAAGAGAGCAATTCATGGAGATTTTTGAAAGTGGTTAAAAAAAGAAACAGCAGAAGGTTGTCCCGAGCTAGGAATGGGAAGTACTGGTCCTGACCTGGCTTTCAGGCCCTGCAATAGCTCATACAGTAGCTTCATAGTAGGACCAGGCCCTTGGAAAGTTACCACATTCTGCATAAGGAGTAAAGGATTCACTTTGCCTGAGGAGCAACAGGCTTTGCCCTAGATCTTCATCCTAAAAAAATAGCAATAAATGGCTTATAACATGTAATTTTATGTATTTTTTGAGGTGGCACAAGAGGCACAGGATCAGTATTATTCAGTTGCATGTTTATTCCCTTTTAGATCCTGCAGCTCTAAGTTTTTCCCTTCTGTCTACTCCAAGGTCGAGTTGCTGGTGACCCATCTCAGGTGTCTTGTCAGTCCTAAACACAGTCAATTAATTGCTTTCTGAGGAAGGTTTGGTCAAGGTGACTTCTCAGATGTGAACATCTTTCTTGAAATTACAACCTCAAATTATATCATTTTCCATAATAAAGCTGTTGGGAAGAAGACATGTACTTTTCCCTCAAATTCTGTTCCGTCCCTGACATCTTCCATCAGTCTGACAAAAAGCTGTTTGTAAAAGCCTCTTGAAATGAAGAATCTAATATTCAATCACCAAAAGATTAGCCTTTGACTGTACTTCACTCCATGCCACACTAATACAATCAGCATGGGAAATGTTATCCAGTAAGAGGTTAGGGAGAGGGTGGAAGACAAGGTGGTGCTGGAGACCTAAATTATAAAGGTTTATTTTCCATGAAGCATGACTTTTATTTGCTTCTAACTTTAGGAAGTAGCAATGCTGGAGATGAAACACACAGCATGAGATGTTCAGCCTCGTACTTGAGGGCAGGTGTGCTGCTGAGTCCCTGCTTACAGCGTTCCCGTCATGCTGAGCTTGGGCCAACCTATGAAAAGGATACAGGAAAACTGGGATTACTTTGGATAAGTTAATTCAAAACTAAAGCAGCCTGTACATACTGCATCCAAGGTGCCACTGAAGGCAGGAGGAACTGCAGGAGACCTGGACAGAGTTTGGGCACTCAAATGTAGAAGTGCAATCCACAAAACATTTATCACCTGAGGCTCCTGAAGGGCCATAAACACATAATTTTTGCCACTGTAATTACCCAGCTGTCTGGAGTTTTGCTACTGCACTCAGAATTGCTGTCATCTCAGCAGGACTGTGTGCGTTAGCATCTATGCCATGTACATGCCTGTTGGGATCTGCAAATCAGGTCTTTCTGTGCTTAAGCTCCCCAAGCAGTCTTGGCTTTTTCTGAGGTACGGAGCACAGGGGAGGATGTGTTGCACAGATTTTCTCTGGTGACACAGAAGCTTAGACATCTCTTTCAGAGCAGGAGCTGGGACACACCACCTCCCCTCCCAGAACTGTCTCAGCACGGGAGGAAATCCAAAGCTTAAGAGAGAAAATCCAAAGCTTAATAGAGAAAGAACAAAATTGTACAGCCCACCGATAAAAGCTCTGACCCTGCACAAAGGATTTAGGCTTTCCAGTGTTTTTTACAGGAACCGTGTCTGCCTTTTGCATTATTTTCAGTAAGTCCTACACCGATTCTGCACATTTGCTGCCTCAGCAGAAGATATGTCTGATTTCCCACAACATAAGCTGCCCTTGTAGAATAAATACATTATATTTTTGTGACGTACACTATCGTATGCTCTCTCAGTGCTAGGATAAAGCAGAGTTCATGGCTTTGGAAAACAGAACTGATGACGAGCATCATTAAATCTCCAAGTAACTTTTTGTTTTCCTCACTGAGATGTCCTTCCTGAAGCCACAGAGAAGGACATTCGATATATACACGTGTCACCATTACTTACGTCAGTAATCTAGCAGACAAGACCATGGGATTGACATGATGGCCACAGGGCCTGAATTTAGGTCACATACGAAATGAATTAAAAGCTTCTCCTTATCTCAGTGCAACATCTCTCCCTCACCCGCGCCCTCGTCTTCGGCACCGCTGGGTGTAGAAAACAAAGATGAGGAAAGCTAACCCACTGATTGCCAAGTGACTTCAAAGCAAAACCAGCTGCTAAATCAAGGTACCAGACCACATTAAATTGGTCTAGCCACAACAGCAAAGCTCTGGATTGTGTTAATCCCCATGTAGTTACTGCTACAGATCTCAATGACAACAATGTGTGTGATCTTATCCTAAAATAAATAAATAAATAAAAATTAAAAAAAAAAAACCCAACAACAAAAACCCACCAAAAACAACAATAAAAAAAAATCCCCATACATGCAAAACTTGGACTAAATCTAAGTCATCGGCTTGTAACAGATCAAATGCCCAGTGGTACCCCTATATAGATCATGCTCCTCACTTCACCTCCTCTTCTCTAGAGTGACCTGTGCAGCAGAGAGATGGCTTTAGGTTGAATGATAGAGTGCAAGCAGAGGCTACCACCCAGCACTGCCAGCTGAGTCCTCCCCTAGGAAAACAGCTCCCTCATCCTCTTTTTAAGTGATTTATGGTTTTATAAAGTACATCAAACACCGCACACTGCATAATTTGCATGTACTTACTACTGAAGTCCAAACAGAAACCTGCAGCCAACACAAAGGCACACATCCCCACCCAAAACCAAGGCATGTCTGAGTCTTCTCAGGGTTGAGGAGCAGCAGACAGAGGAGTTTTCTGGGTGTTTGCAGGACAACAGACAAAACCTGAGCCTGGAAGCTAATGCAGTCCCAATGTTAGGGTGCCAAAGAGACAGACAGTAAATCTAGTGAAATTGGGTTGGAGTTGGGGTCCTGATGGAAGAGGTCTGGAGCTTTAATCAGGGAAATTTCTTGTGTTTGTTTCTTCCTGGGCCCCTAGGAACTGCCTCTCTATATTTATTATGTAAATAAGTACAGTGCCATCAAAGCCAATGACCTCCTGGGGTTTCTCTCCTGTGTCAGCTTCGCAGAACTCTGTATTTTTGGCCAACCATTCTGATGAAAAACGACAGCAACACAGTTTGTGGTGCACCTAGGAAACAAAGTGTGATCCCTGTGTGAAACCTCCTGCTTTTCACAGGGCTGGTATGGTCCCAGCATCCCCTCTGTGGGGGCTGGCCAGCTCAAATGAATGAGGTATGGCAGAAATTAAGCACAGGTTAAAACTACTGTACAACGGTATGGATATACTCCGGTGCATAAGGAGGATGAGATGAAATGTGTTGGGTTTTTCCTATTTAGGTTTGCCTCTTGCGTTTTTGGAGCTTTCTTTTCCTTTCTCTTCTCAAACAGCTTTTTAAGAGGTTGCCAACAGAGGTAGCAGCATGTAGGTGTGTATGTACGGAGGTATAAGGTAGCATTGACCATGGGGAGACAGCAGGATGGGATGTCCTACCTAAAGACATCTGCCTGCAAAAAGGGAGAGGCTGCATGTTAAAAGCAAGTGGGCAGTGGAGAGTGTGTGTTTGTGTGTATGGAGGTTGGAGCAGGTGCTGGACATCTGCAGATGCCAGGAAGGGCAGTGGGCCAAGGTCAAGCGGGAGGAAGGAGAGGCCACTGGGGAGGTGAGCCATTGAACCCTCTGGTCCCCAGCTTTGCTTCTGCAAAAATGTAAGGCAAGTGGTCAGGACATGCATGCAGATGATGTTCAAATGGAAGATTTCTCCTCTCCCTAGCATTTTAGAGTCAATTAGACCATGGATTAAGACAGTCAATTTAGGCATGCCTTTCGTTGCACTTTACCCTGTTCCATAATCACTGCAAGACAGAACTTGGCTTTAAACCCATCATTTTTCATCCCAGGGACAAAGCCTGTTTTCACCCAGTGTGCCAAGACATTCTATGAGATTAAAATTATGTCTCTTGCAAGACTGTCAAGATCCTGCCTTCAAGGGTCTCTTTCTAATTGTTTTCAGAGGCTGCCAGCCTTTCAGGGCACAGTGCTAACTTCAAAAGATGTGGGGTGGAAAAGGCTTTCAAAATTATTTTAAAAATCAGAGGAAGAGAGGAGGCTATTTAATTCCATACAGAAAATCACTTCTTCTTCCTGCCAAGCAGCAGTGGGAGCACAGGCCTTGGAGTTCACGGTTCAAGAGTGCAATCATTTGACATGCAGTCATTGGCAGGAGTGAAAAGGAGGGGAGACCAACCTAGGCAGAGACTCTGCGACTCTGACCTTCCAAGAGAAAATCCCAATTTGCAGAGCTATCCTTCAAGGACCTGGCTCCACAGACATTCATTGCATTCATCTTCACCTGGGCAATCATAACATAATGATAACAAAAGTATCAAGGGTGAAAAGTTTGGACTTAAGCTTATAAGGTTGAGAAAAGAAAAAGGGGGCTATTCCCCACCAACAACAACTCAAATAGCCCTCATCACAAATGCAACTTGGATTTTGGAAGAACCTCTAAAACTTTCATTTTTCAGTCTCAATATTTAATTAGGACACTTAAAAATGTAAAGGAGTGAAACAACAACAACAGAAGACAAACACACCCCGCCCTGGGATTAGTCTGATGCCCGGCATTGAAAAAGCCACCAAGTGACAAACCGTACTGTGGTAATTCATGTTGGTGGCATTACAGTGATTGGCTTTTAATACACTCACCCATAAATTACCACTAGTCAAACAAAGCACTCCAAGGAGACAGACAGAAAGGAACATTCAAGGTTCTTGATTATTTATCAATTGGCTGAAACATTCAGAGAGTGAAGAGAGCGTTATATATCCTACCCAGTGAATCACCGCACAGCAAAGCATTTTATGTTCCCATAAAGTGAAGTTTCCACTAAGGGCTGGAGGAAAAGGATATGCAAACAGCTCGATTTAGCCAAGGTAGCATTAAGATAGCATTAAGAGGCCAAAAGTTGTTGAAGCCAATAATAAACTGTTGATTTCAGCCAAGCCCCATGCGACATAGAGCTTTCAGCAACGCTGGAAGCAAACTCAGATCACCAGAAGCCACACTAAGGGTGCTTCATTAGAGGGAAGCTATCAGGCTAAATGTATTTCCAGTTTCAGTGCTACCCTCTTTAATTAAAATTAAGGATATTTAAACCACCTAATTTGTTCTTCCCTCCTTGCCCTGTACTTTTTTCAGGATGCTTTATGCAGCCACCTAAGCAGCTTAAAGACTTTGGCTTTCATGAGCTCACATTTCGGCTCTCCCACGCTCTACAAATGTTGCACCATGAAAATACCATGCTGGAGAATAGCTGAACAGAACTTTGTCTCGGATGACATTTTAACCAATTCCAACTAGATTTTTCCAGTAGTCTTTTAAATAAAATGAAATAAACTGTTTCTGCCACAAATCATTGTGTTCATCTGTTAGCAGATAATAACACCAAAGTGTAATGATTAACTCCTAAGTGTGGTGTGATAGGTTGGTAGCAAGAGATGGCAATAGGAGACAAAGTACTCAACTAATGTTTCTAAGAAACCAACCTGAAAGGCTTGCAAACCGTTACAATACTTGGTTTTAACTCCATCATACTTAGATTTGCTTTGCATTAAAAATTCATCGTTAAAGAGCACTGTAGACTCGGTGCTGAGTTGTTACAAAATCATTTTTAACAATATTTCATACAAGGTGAAAAAGAAACCTAACAAAACTGTAAGGCCCTGCACGCCTTAGCACCCTTCTCGCTGATGCAGTCTCTCGGGCTGGATCTGGTCTGCTTTGGATGACGACGTACGCAGTAATTTCTGCATGAGCCATGGGAGATAAGGACCCCTGTGGTTCTGAATTGCCACTGTGCTGGACTGCATGTGAGTGATAATTTCACACTAGCATTTTGGGATAGAAAATTACTGCATATTTTACTCTCTTGTAACCTTCTCTTCATCTTAAACTGTCTTTCATATGATAATTTGAAATATTTCCCCTAGACCTTTTATCTTTAATAAAAGTTAGACAAAGCCTGAATCATCCTGCAAGTTTGGTAAATGTTTTGCTAAAGATGCATTTTTAAATACACATCTTATTCAAAGATCCCAGCACACACTGTTAAAGGAGGACACGCTGCTAATTCTTCACATTTCTACCCAAATTACCTCACTACATCTGTGATGTTGCTGCGTCACCTAATGTTAGCATGTGCAATTTATAGGCAAGAAATGGAGAGAGAAAGAAGTTGCTGCTGACTTGCCTATAGCAATATGCAGAGAGAACCGATGCCAGGGCTGGGAATTAGAGCTCAATTGATTTCTGGTATCCAGTCCCTTGCATAATTCACTAGGTCACAGTGGCAACATTTAAATATGGGACTAATTGAATGTTCATATAGAACTACTGCTCTTTAGGTCCAGCTTGATGCAAAGTTGGAGAGGGAGAAGGGTAGAGAGAAGAAACTGAGGTCTCTGGAGGAAAATCCATGGGGAAAAAAATATCTGGAAGAGAAAGCTGCTCTGTCCCTCTCCCGTTATCTCAGTGGCAGGTTAATTCTGGATGACAATGTAAATGTCAAACACAGTCAGTCTATTTCACCAGGGAAAATAAACCATCTCCTCAAATCTCCAGTGACACAGGCAAGAACAGAAAGCACCTGGGTCTCTGGTGGGTTGCTATAAAGGAGCACATTAAGCTCCCTGAGAGCCACAACACTGTCTTCAACAGCAGGGCTACCTCCAAGAGGGGTGTGACCACAGACCCAGGGGTCACCCTTGAGCTACTGTGAATAATTATAAGCAAGAACACATGAGGTGATATCATATATAAACATTACAGTGAATGTCTCCAAATTAAAAGCCTTTCAAAGGTCTGAAATGGTCACAATCAAAGAGTTGCGGTCAATGCTCAATATCCAAGTGGAGACCAGTGATGAGTGGTGCCCTCGGGTGTCGGTATTGGGACTGGCACAGTTTAAAATCTTTGTCAGTGACATGGACAGTGGGATGGAGTGCACACTCAGCAAGTTTGCCGACGACACCAAGCTGTGTGGTGCGGTTGACATGCTGAAGGGACGGGATGCCATCCAGAGGGACCTTGACAGGCTTGAGTGGTGGGCTTGTGCAAACTTCACGAAGTTCAACAAGGCCAAATACAAGGTCCTG
>NW_010304406.1:63509-75800 GCF_000700745.2 Antrostomus carolinensis | reverse complement strand
AGGCTGTGTGTGTGTCCAGGGTGGCCACATCTCAGGTGCAAAATCCAGCACTTGAAGGGTTCAAAGGAACCTTGCTGGGCTCTTTCTACCACTCCAAGAGCAGACAAGGGAAGACTGATCTCAAACCATTTCCCCACAAAGTCCCTTAGATGGGGAGGACTGGCAACAAGGGCTGTCCTTGGCAGCTGGTTTTTATCACCAACTGCCCCTAAGAAGCCACCTCCTTCCATCACCTCCCTACCCAGCTCTGCACTTGGAGGGGCTCGGAGGAGGCAGACACTATCTGCTGGTCTTTATCCTGCCAGTCAAACTGGGTGAGTCAATGGCCACCATGTCTGAACTAGCCAGCAAAGCAGGACAAGTTCTATGATTCTATGATTCTAAGTCTGAGGTGGCCACGTCACCCCACCTTAATTCCACTTTTAATTTGGATAAAGCAAAACCAGCCTAACAAAGAGAATACTCCACTCCCAACTGATAAAGACCCTCAGGTGGCAAGTAGAGGGAATGGCAGGAGCACTTTGATCTCGTGTTGGGTTTGCTCAGTGGTAATAAATGATCACTGATAATCCTTAGCACTGCTTCACCTCCATTTGTTTGGGCATAAATAGTACAATCCCAGACTGGTATTTAAAGGGATCAGCAGAAACACCCCCATCTCTCCAGCAGCTATTTATTTACTTGGACTCTCGTTCGCTGTATGAAACGGTTTAAATTAACGTATATAACTGCTCTCCCCTGTGCTCCAGGAGCCTTCCCCCGGCCCGGCACTGCTGCCAGCACAAAGGTGCTCATTTAGAGCCAGAACGTCAACCTGACCCACGTGAATGCAGCCACAGACAAGCACCGTGCTCTGCATAAATACACCTCTTGTTCTTAATGCAGGGTCTGGGTCTGCCAAGCTCCAGCAATCTTCTGCCAGCTGCCCTCAGAGCACCAGGCAGGAGCAGATTGACGTTTATCACATTGTGCAAGATGGTCCTGTCTGTCTCCTTACAGGGGGCACTTGGTCTCTGTGGCTTTTGGAGACCAGGCTGTGGCCAGGGTGCCTTCCCCTCACCATCTGCTATGCTATAAGAGCACACACATGCCACGATGTGCAACCAGCAACTGTGTCTCCTCTGGCTGGGACCTTCATGATGCGAGGGCTGGAGCAGGTCTGCTGTGAGGACAGGCTGAGAGAGTTGGGGCTGTTCAGCCTGGAGAAGAGAAGGCTCCAGGGAGACCTTCTAGTGGCCTTCCAGTACCTGAAGGGAGCTTAGAAACAGGAGGGAGAGTGACTTTTTCCATGGGCAGAGGGTGACAGGACAAGGGGAAATGGTTTTAAACTGAGAGAGGGGAGATTTCAGTGAGATATGAGGAAGAAATTCTTTGGTGTGAGGGTGGTCAGACACTGGAACAGGTTGCCCAAGGAAGTTGTGGATGTCCCTCCCTGGAAGTGTTGAAGGCCAGGCTGGATGAGGCTTTGAGCAACCTGGTCTAGTGGAAGATGTCCCTGCTGATGGCAGGGGGGTTGGAACTGGATGAGCTTTAAGGTCCCTTCCAACCCAAACCATTCTGGGATTCTATGATTCTCAGATGCTGCTGGAAGCCAAGAGGAAGCTCCTGAGAGCCCTGGGACCCTGCAGAGGGTCCACTCTCTGCCACCCAGTCCCTTCATGTCCCTGGATACTGGTGTGATGGGCACTGCCCAGTCCGCCTCACCCGTAGGGAGCCAGTTCGCCAGCCTTCAGCACAGCAATCACTCTGCCCCGCTGGGTGCCAGATTCCTTCTCCAGTCCGATAACGATGATGTCCCCGCCTTTCCTAGAAGAGAAACGAGGGAGGTGGCACGTGTACTCAGCAATGGGGACTGCTGAGAGCTGAGAGAGATCCATGCTGGATATCCATCCTCTCTGCTGCAATCCCTCCTGCAGTTACACCACCTTTTGCAGGGAAGGGGACACTGTGATGCCACCAAGGGGCATCCTGAATCCACCACAGTGAGAGCCCCCCCACCCTGGGACAAGCAAAACCAGGTTCCCAGTGGTTTCCATCAGCTCAACAGGAGACCACAGGATTTGCCAGGGTTGTGTCTGAGTGAGGAAGCTGCCTGTTGTTCTTTGTTTCCTCAATAACTGGGGAAACAGGGCTTTGAGTCTTACCACCCACATTAAACTTCTGTGGAAACCAATCCTGCAAGACCTTAGATGTGGCCGTTCTACCCAACACCAGGTATCTTTAAAAAGGAGTAGAAAAATCAATCGACCATTGCACTGGGAACAAAATTTCTTAATGATAACTTGACTTGCTGGGCAGGTGAATCATCCTGGGATGCAAAAGCTCTTGAATCAGCCTGAGCCAAGCTCATGCTCACTCCAGGAGTGATTTTGATGAAGTTGGTTTGATAAATGACCCACTTACCTGGGGATCCATATGAGATCTTTTACTGGAAGAATCTTGACGGCTTGGAGATGCTGTGGGTTGTCACCTGTAGGCATAGCATCGTGATCCAGGGAAGGCTTCAGCTCAGACTCCTCAAAATCTGTGGAGAAAGGTGCACTGGAGGAGCTCATGGGTGAGCTGGGTAGGCTGGAGGGGCACCGGGTTACTCTGTTAGGAGGTGAGGAGGAATAGGAAGACACAGAGCAATAATCTGTGAGTGAGTCTTGATGATTTAGTATCTGGGTGCCAACCTCTGGGCTGTAGATAATGCTCATGTCCACCAGCGGGTTGCTCTCCATCGCTTTGTGGTTTATAGGTGCCGTGGCTGGGATGGCTGCTGAAGGCTGCTGGATTGTAAACATGTCTCTGAGGGGGCTGCAGTCTCCGCAGAAGTAGCGCGCGCAGAGCTGGTAGGTGGTAACGTGGTACATCACCAGGAAGTTGCTTTTATCATCCAGACACCACACCACCTCCTCCCCGTGACACTCAGAGTTGCAGGCGATGGATGTGATCACCGACGGTGGGCTGAAGGGCTCCAGCCTCCTGCTGATCTCCATCACGGCGCAGTCGATGATGAGGATGCCAGGGCCGTTGCTGTACCAGACCTCTGCTCCACTGTGGGTGATCTCCATGGCCTTCACGGGGTACGGGTTCTGCCGGGGATCGTCATCAGAAATATTGAATTTGGACCTGTTTGCTGTGTGGGAGCACAGGTAGGAGCAGCTGTCCCCTGGGATGCCCTGGGACACTGAAAACACTGCTACGAGTCCATCCGACAAGCCGGCCAGCACCACATACGAGCTCTGCAAGGAAGACAGCAGATTCATTATCCAGATTCTTTACTTCAATACAAGAGTTTCCAGTCCCAGAGGCTCTGGCTGCCTCTCACAATCCTACAAGTACACCAACAACTTACCCCAAATCACTCTGTGACAACAGCAACATAAAAAGAAGTCATTACAGAGAAGCTGCCGCAGAGCCGTACTCCTCTCACCCAGTGTTACCTCTCTCTTTATTTGGCAAGGGAGGACAGACGGACCTGGCAGCCTGCCCTGAAGGTTAACAAATTCAAGTTGGAGTACGTTCAGAGACAACCATCATGATCCTTGGAATCCAGCTGTAGAACCGGCTCATTTCCAAAAAGGAGTAAAGCTGTTGCTATCAGTGTAGGTAGGAGAGGAACGGAAGAAATGCAGTAAAAACAGAAAGAGAAGGAGGCGATCGCTCTGCATCCCGTGTCTGCTGCTTTGACAGCACCGCTCTGTGCCTGGGGTCCCTGGTAGCTCAGAGACATCCCAGTGAAGAGCACAGAAGCAGCAGCAGTTCAGCAAAGTGGTTGCCAAGTGCCATGAACAATTCTGCAGGTAGTTAAAAACCTGCCCCTAAATGTACAGATATATTGGCTGCGAGAGGCACAGCCGGCATCGAGCTCCGGTGCAGCGCTCCGGGCTCTGCCGCAATGGATCCATCACACCCCGTGAGAAGGCCACGGCTCAGCGGGTCGCTGACTCCTCCAGCTCATCACAGCAATGCAAAACGCTGTTAAACAGACTGGGAAATGGATCTCTTGGGAACAAAACTCCCTATGACCTTGAGTCTGTACCAGAAACTCCCCCATCTGTGAAGCAGATAAAACAATACCTACCTCAAAGGCCTTTCTATTTCCTCCCTGCGGAGCAATAAATTCTAAAAAAAGACCCTTTGCCCAGGGCTTTTTTTTGCTGTTGTTACAATCTGGTCAGACTAAGTAAAGCAAAATGAGCAGAACCAGACAGAGCACCGCCAGCTGAACTGACACATCCTCACCCCTCCACAGTCCAGCCGTGGTGGAAAGCCGTGCCTGGGACACCAGCGACGCTGCCCACCTCTGTGAGATGGGACAGGGGACTTGGTGTCACCCCTTGATGCTCATAAATTAAGGGAAAGCTTGTGCCCTTCCAGGGATCTCAGCCCTGAAGATAGCTCCCAGGCTGCTTAAACCTGTAGAGGCCAAAATCAGTATCTGGAATTGCTCCCAGATATCAAGGGGCAGATATCAGAGGGGTAAGTGTTGGTTTAATTGATAGCACTGTTTGCAAGGCTCATTAAAGTCTTGGACACAAAGACACTATTTGCAGACAAAGTATGAGTAAAACCATGAGTGTGCTGAGCCCGGGTGACTAATCCAAATCACAGCAGAATTTTACTGTAATGGGAAAAACTAGGGAAGCAAGTGGAAAGTTGTGAAATGGGACTTGGACCTTAACTCAGTCCATTCCCAATTCTCTAACCACTAATTAAAAGGAACCCAAATGACCTGCAGTGTTCGGTGCCGTGTCCTCGCTGCCATGTGGATCTGGTGCAAAGGCTCCTGGATATGGGTTTGCCAGGGGGTTGCATCAGTAGGTTGGAACATGGCACAATGCTTTGCACAAGCTGGGTTTTGGGTTATTTTTTCTTTGGAAAGGAATTCGATTATTCAAAACCAGAAGAAAAAGAAGCAGAACAGCCCACATTTCTCTGGTGAAAATGGTTCAACTTCTTTCAGTCCAAAGGACCCTGCACAATAGGTAACTCTTACTAAAAATGGAAAATTTAAATTGAAATGGGAACATCTGAAATTAGATGTAATGTGGGTATGTCAAATTGAACTGCTCCTAGTGTGACACAGGACACTATTAAAATCTTCAGAGATCTCTATAATTTTGTCTCATTTGATTTGAAAATGCTGAATTATCCAAGCATAGTCTTCATAAAAAAATATTTTGATTTCTTTAATTAGTGTCAGCTACTGCAGAACAGAATCCAGATTATCTTTTGGGTTCCACAGGCCAAATTTCCCTGGCACTGGGCAATCCATGAGCACCATCACTGGGCAGTGCTGCGTCACTGATCCCCACCCAGTTTTACCAGTAATAACCGACTCTGTCAAATTCTAGCCTGTCTGGAATACCACAATGGTGGAAGCAAATCTGGAAGATATTTTATGCTTTGGGGTACTTATTACTCAGAGCCTTGGCTATCAGGACCTGTTTCTATCCAGCCACTGTTGTTATCTCTCTGTTTAGGAAACGAGGAGTAGGAACTCAAGTGCTGAGGAATGTCCTCAACCTGCCATCTCTTGCCTGACCCAGACTCAAGGGAGTGACCCATTTCACAGAAGACCACGGCAAAGGCCACCCACCCCCAACTCACCAGACTTTATTAGGTGCTGGTGCAGCTGGGCAGCAAGGCAAAACTCTCTAAAATCAGGGTATTACAACAGTGACCAAAGGCAGGCAGGGCAGCAGCCTCCAGAAACCTTAAGTAACTTTCTCAGAATTCATTTTCAACATTTGGGCTTTACAAAGAGCCAATAAAAACACACAGCAACAAAACTGCATTTGAAGTCTCCGTCCTGCCAGAAGTCCCGCCGTGCCAGGGAGGAAGGCCTGGGAGCGGGGCTGTGACGGTATGCGATGTGCAGGAGATGAGCTGGCTCCAGACGTCCTGTCCTCGCAGCTAAGGACAGTGCAAGGCTTGGAGCCGAGGGGATGGCTGCTGGGAGCAGGTTAAAGAAAAATATACAGCCCCTGACACACCACAACCTCGGTCACCTCCTCCTCTCTTCCCCGCAGGGTCTGGCACTGCTGGCAGCAAAGGCGGAGGCAGGCTGCAGCCTTTAAATGCAGCTTTTGTTTTCATGTGTTCCAGGTTTTTGCAAGAGGCCAGAGCCTTGCACCCATTCAGGTTTCTCTCTCACTCAACATCTCTGTGTAAGAATGCTGCAAATCAATTCAGAAAGCATCTTGATTTGCTCTTAACCTGTTTGTTTGCTCCTTGGTGTTTTTTTTCCGAAAGGAAATTTACTGAAAATGTTATTGTTTGCCAAAAACAATGATACTGGTGACAGAAAGCATGCAACAAAAAAAAGCTTAAATTGTACAAGACTTATCCTTGGCGGGTGAGTTTTGGATTCTGGGCCCCACTGTGCTGCTTTTAAATTTCCATGATGCTTCCTTTGGATGAGAAACTGAGTTTTGGAAACTATTTCTTTTGGATCAGTCTTCCCAAGGCAGTCGTAAAGAATTCCCCTTCCCAGCAACATCCCTCGGCAATTCTCTGACTGCTAGTTACCTCACATCTCATCAGCTAAAGGCGTTCTTCCCAGGGAAATGAGAGCAATTCTCCTCTCTGCTGGACAACAATGACTATGTGATCACTCTGGTATAGCTCGCTGCACTGTACAGAGAGTTTGACAAGTGTAAGCTTTCCACTTTGCTTTGCTGGAAGAACTGGCTGTTTCCAAAAACGATTTAGTTTCTTGCCAACCTGGTCTGCACATCCCTATGGCTGCTGCTCTGGCTATTCCACTGCCAAACTCATTCATAGAAAGGAGAAAGGAAAAAGTCAGCCCAATA
The DNA here is from genome assembly GCF_000700745.2 of Antrostomus carolinensis. Classification (NCBI taxonomy): domain Eukaryota; kingdom Metazoa; phylum Chordata; class Aves; order Caprimulgiformes; family Caprimulgidae; genus Antrostomus; species Antrostomus carolinensis. The sequence goes on along the minus strand of NW_010304406.1, from coordinate 68,997 downwards.
AACTAAGAAGGAGTGCGCCGAAGGGATGTGGATTTCTGGAAGGTTGGGTAGGGTCGGGGGAGGAAGGGAGGTGTCTAGACTCAATATTACTATTGTAGGGCCTGGCATTATTTATGACATTTTCTAGGCAAGCCACAAACTGAAAATAGAAACCAGGAGACATAAAGTCACTCGTAACCCCTGAGGAATGGCTTTGCAAGCTGTATGACAGTGGAAAAGCTGAAAGTGAAAGACTCGTTCAACTGTCCTGGACAAAACCTCAGGCAGCATGAAAAAGAAATTTGCCCTACACATCAGAAATGAAACTCCACGGCGGAGAAACGCTGCAGGTCTGGGAGCCAAAGAAAGCCGACAGATGCAGGCTCCCGGCGGGTGAAATTCATCCCTGTGCCAACATGAGATCTACGCCCTACTTTAGTCCTACTTACACCATGTTTGGAAGTGAAGCAGTACACCTTACACTAACCATCTGCCTCGGATTCAGTTCGTGGCGAAGCAGCAGTCTGAGGAAACGAGCCAGAAATGGACAATAAGGCAGAACAGGCATGTGGTATAAAACAGCTCCACTGTCGCTCTGAGAGCTGCTCCATATTGAGCTTTGAGACACATACCAGTCTGCTGGCATTTGCAAAAACTACACAGCTACCAATAATGTTGGAACATAATTATATGTTTTTACTTGAGGTGGCTGTAAGCAAACCGGAGGTAATTTAGCCCGAAAACAGTTTTTATACATCTCCCAAGACTTGCCCGCAATAGGCAGTCATGTCAGATTTCTCTTGCCAGTAACTGGATGTTAGCAATTCCAGAACTAGAAAGATGCTATATAACTTTTGTTCTTACCCATAAGTTCTTGGACTGCCTGTATTATCTAAGTGTTCTCATTCAAAACCAAAAAGAAGTGTGGCTGAGCCTAGATAATATTTAAAGATGATTGTGTACACAAATGGCACACACACCAGGAGAAGAGTGGGCACCAGAGCTAGGATCTACCCAAGTCCTGCATGAGCAGCTAACGAATTTCTATTCTAATTATTGTTTCCCTCTACTTTGCTTGATCAGCCTAAACCCTGTCTTCCAGTGATGTGGAAACACAGCTGGAAAACTTCCTTGCAGAAGAATTTGATCTATTTTGACTATTTTCCCAGCAGGTTAGGAAGTGCCAGCTTTGGTCCCAACTTAGGTTCTTGCCCACACCTCTGTCTTCTTGCAGGGGCACAAAGACCTGGAAACCTTCTCCTTCCACTGCCAAAATGTTCCTGGGCATTGCAAAGTCCTTCAACACTAGCTGGTGACAAGCTGCTCAAACTCTGTCAGCTTGGCCTGACAGCAAACAGCTTTGTGTCACTCATGTCCCTTCTCCTTTAGGTTCCTCCTTACCTTTTTGACAACAGGCATTACTAGAAAGCAGCTCACAGTAGCAGGAGTGTCCAAACCCTTCTGTGGAGTCTTTAGAGGACACATGCCCTGCAACCCATACACAGAAATCTTCTGATCCTGTGAAAGAGTACATAAAATTCTGTAAATTTCAATCATCTGCCATGCTTTTTCTATTTTCATACCTGAACAAGATCAAATTGGTTCCAAAACCAGTTTTTACTTGTATTTTTCAATATCCAAAGCCTGGAATTAAATTTGTTTTCCCTGGAGAGCATTTGCTTTGTCAGCAGGTACTGCCTTCCCCAGAATGAGTTGTGGGTGGTATATGCACTATCCAAAAGCCACCAAAATCACCACTATAGGTTTTTTATCACCACATCTAAAAGTAGCATTTGATAACCCTGATTCTGGGGTTTTAAATTTGTTTTGTTTTGTTTGTTTGTTTATTTGTTTGTTTTAATTTTTTAAAAAAATTATTCCAAACAAAAATTCAAGGGACAAGTCCCCTCCCAACCCCAACAAATTCCAAACATGTCAGGACAATTGAAACATGTTATATATGATTTTGCATTAATCTGTCAATTCAGGAAAAGCTAGTAGAACATTCCACAGGGATTTACACCTGCTCTACAACTTGCTAATCTACTAAACTGACACAGAGCACCCAGTTTGGGCAACAGCAACACATTTCATTTTGATCAGAAAGATGGGATATAAAATGCTTTCAGATTTCTGAACTGTAATTTTTATATACTTCTTGTTATGAAAAAGTAGGAATATTTGAATTTTACCTCACTTTGGGAACAGAAAAAGTCAAAATATCTTATTTTCCTACAGAGGAAAGAAAACATCTATACTCTTCTGGATCTATACTCTCACTCAGTTCCAGCATCCATGCTAGGGTGGAGTGAATGAACCAACACAAATTATTTATTCAGCAAGCCTGGCCTTTTCTCCTCTCTCTGAAACACTGAGCTTCAGGAACATTTCATATTTTTTTCAGCTATTTTTTGTTTGTTTTATGTTAAATGAATCAGAGCCAGCTGACACTTAACATAACCCTTCCTGATGGGCGGACAGGGGCTCTGAGGGATGAATCAGCCATGCTCTCTCACTCTTATCTTTTTAGCTGGCTTTCCACAGCAAAGACAACACTTGGGTACCCATTTCCCACCAACTTGCAAATCCCTCAGGCCTCTTTCAAAACCCCACCCTTAAACGCATGGTTTCTTTCACTGCTTCCCCTTATCGCTTACAGAGAAGGACATTTCCCTGATGAAACCCTGGGTACAGATATGCTACAATCCAGAGAGTTTTGCCTTGGAAAGTTGAGGTTCCCACGATCGCTTTGAACACCAGGAGACACGATTTTGATCTAGGTATCAGCTAAGTAATAGGCAGAAATGACACATCCGGAGACAGCAAAGTCACGCTGCTCATCTGAGATGCCCGTTGTCTCCCAACACTTTTAGCTTTATTAATTTAATGGGCTCTTTCTCTTTGTGTCTCTTCTAACGAGGCCCCTCTTGAGTGGGGCACTGAAGCACGTGGGGCACTGAAGTGAGTGGGGCATTGAAGCACGTGGGGCACTGAAGTGAATGGGGCAATTCTCACCTCTGTGGCAGCCCAAAGGGCATTCTGAAATTTTAGTTGGCAGCAGAGTTTCATTCCGGGGCAGCTCATCCTCTCCACTTCTATCACTCCTTTCTCTGGATTCACCACCGTGTAGTTTCTGAAAAGAGCAAATAACAATTTCCTAGAGCCTGCAAACTGCTACAGGACAGTACTCAGCGCTTCTGGCCAAGCTGTAACATGATTGTCCAGATGTGGATGATGCTGCAAGGATCTACACCACACTGAATAATCACTGCAAAGGAAGAGAAATACAGATGTGCCACAGCTCTTCCTCAGGGGGCAGATATGCAATTGCTTCTGTGAAGGTTTAAACTCAGCGATCTGACTTTGCACGGAAATGGATGAGGAGAACTTACGTGGTCTGTTACTATAATTCAGCTGTGAGACAAGTAGCTCCAGCTGAAGAGCAGTAATTAATAGCTGGGAGGTCTTAGCCCATCTTGCCCATTAGGTCTCAAGAGAATAAGTGCTTGTTCTCCAATTCACTGCCTCAGTATTATCTGGCTTTATTGCTTTTTCTAGTACATAAACAGAAGAGTGTGATTGTTCCAAATAAGAGCAAAGATCTGTAACCTGGTAAAATAACTTATAAATATGACTAATTAATATTTTTCTAACTAAAAAGGATTTTGTTTGTTTGGGATTTGGAGAAGTTTATTGGGTTTGGGTGTGTGAACAATAAGTGGATATTCATAATCACATCTGTGAGCCCCAGATGTTTTACCCACTGTGGGACAAGCAATTACACATCCTGAAATCTGTCACATAGAAGTAATTTGTTATTCAGCAGTCTCCAGCAACTGGATTGTCCAGTCAGGAAGCAGATTCACTGAGATATATTGCTGTGAATATTTGGACAACATCCATGTATTCAAAATACATCTGTGTGTCCCATGCGTTTCACTAGTTTTAGCAGGAATAGTTACACAGCCTGCACTGAACAACCAACCAGGCACCACAATTAGCAAAGCAAATAGTTTGTGAACAAATCACGTACCATTCCCATTAGGTTAATGCTTAATGAACACATTAAGATAAATTTCTGATCAGTTTGTGAATGTTTCCAAATAAAATTGGGGCCATAAAAATCAGTAACATCCATAAAAATAAACCTAACAAGTCCTGGGTCACATGTGGCTGAGCAAAATACCATCATCTCAGTCACAATTTAATAACATTTAAAGCACATGCCTGTTTGGTATAGCACACATTTTACTGGAAGCACACACTTGGATGCACACACAGCTTCAGGCATGTAGTTAACTCCCGATGATTTCAATAGGATTTAAGCATGTGCTTAATTGCTTTGCAGAATAGAAATGGAACTGCAGTCTCAATTAGGAAAGGTTTAGTGTTAAATGGCCTCATTAGGAAAGGCAGAACACGTCTGTTCTCATGTGCAAATGCTTCATCCTGTGTGTGTGAATCATCACACTGCCCTAATCTTCTCCTCCTATTAACTGAAGCAGAGTTAAGCTCATTAAATATCCTTTATAAAGCAACCACTGTTCCCAATTAAAACAGTTTGGGAAAACAGTGTTCACTGTATCCTTGGCATTCACCCAAATTCACTTTCACCTTCTTTACCTCCCTCCCAGAGGCATAAGTGAAGATGCTGAAGGATTTTTACTTAAAAAGAAAAAAAAAACAAGAAAAAAAATAAATTACTAATATGAGCCACCTCACCTGGTGTCTTCCTTCCCATCCCAGAACACCACAGTGTACTCCTGCCCTTGGGAGCAGAAGAAGGAAGACTGCTTCCCACAGGACAGCAGGTACATAAATGTTGCAAAGGTAGGATCTTTCATCTGTCCTACCACAGAAATGGCCAGTGGACGCTGTGGGGAAAGGAAAAGAAAAAGACATGTCACACAGCTGAAGGTCCAGATGAAATAAAATAATAATAATCATTATTTATTAAAGCTAGAGAGCCAAGAAGTAGGGTTTCTTTAATAAATGCTTCTGCTACTTTCTCAAATCTGCACCAAATTCTCCTTCTAAATCCCACCTCATTGGTTCTTAGCATCCTCTGTAACCCAGACACTGAAGCCAAACCTCTTCTGTACTCCCATGGTTCCATCTGTGATTCTCTTACACATTTTATTGATTAATTTATTCAGGTTTATGAATTTTGGAAGCTGACTCACTGTCATGACAGCGTCTAGCTGTTTGAAAGTCAAGCTGACCTTTGTTTGAAGGGCAGCAGCTCTGAAACACCAACTTGTAATTAATGAAAAAATGTAACACAGCATAATCCTTTGCTCGTACTTTGAACCCTTTTTTCCCTCGTAGCGTCTTTTATAATCTCGGGGTTTTTCAAGTCTTTGTAGTTACACTCACAGCATAGAAATTCTGGGTAATGTCTTGCCTAGTGAAATCAATAGCTTAACTACCACTGACATCAAGGGACCTTGATGTCACTGCAGGTGCCTAAGGCCACCAATCTGCCATGATTTCATTTGTAAAACTCTCA
>NW_010304406.1:62668-63480 GCF_000700745.2 Antrostomus carolinensis | reverse complement strand
GGAAGGGTAAATGTGCAACCGAGCTGTTCTGCCACACCAGGACTGAGCCTAGCTCCCCTGCGTGAAGGGGGCTGCCAGATTCCTGTAGCTCCACGATCAGAAAACACTGGTTGTGAGGGTTGTTTTGTACCTTTTCTGGCTTTGTGTCCCAACACTCCATCATGAGTGCCTGCATCCTGTATAGCTGCACCTCTTCTGGCTGCCCAAGAACAGGACGGATCCCTTTAGACAGCTTCTTTGCAATCTGGAGCTGGTGTTGTCCTAGCGCAGGCCGCTGACCAGACAGCAGCTCATACAGGACCATCCCATAGGAGAACATGTCAACCTAGAACCAGAAACACAGAATCAGGGCAAAATTCCTTTGGTGGGTGGAGAGGAGAGCAAGGAAAGCCATGGTGGGAAAGCTTGTGCTGCACGTAGAGGGAATTCAGCCCCAGGCATGAAGCCAGCCAGCCACCCACTGCTGTCACCCAAGGGCTGTCCCCACAGATAACACCACAGTTACCTTCTCATCGTAGACTATGCGAGGTCTGATCTCAGGAGCCTGGTAGCCTGGCGTGCCTTCCACGCCAAGCGCACCTTCGTGGAACGACTGCCGGGAGATGCCGTAGTCAGAAAGTTTGATATTGACATGTTCTTTGACATCCAGGGACCACACCAAAATATTGTCTGACTTCAGGTCGCAGAAGATGATGTTCTTCTTATGCAGGTAGGCGAGGCCTGTTACAATCTGATACGCTATTTTGTGTGTCAGCATGTGCCCCAGCGGCACAAAGGAAGACCCTGGCACAAAGCAACAGCCTGTTTTCAGT
>NW_010304406.1:2737-62642 GCF_000700745.2 Antrostomus carolinensis | reverse complement strand
CCCCCCCCCCCCCCCACCTTTCTCTTTCTCTTTTAACTTCAGAGCAATAACTAACAACCTTTTAAAACATCACTTGATGCCATGATTTGAAATGATGTTGTTCGTGTTACTGTACATGTCTGACAGTTCTATTAGATTCTTTTTTTAAACCCTTTCACTTCTAGACTCCTAAATCTTCTGGTGAAAATTAGTTTTTGACTGAAAGTTGACACAAAGCCAAGGTGCCAAGAGGGTCAGATGGCCTCAGCCTATCTTGGAATTAGTGTCATTCATTTGACAGTGACAGAAGTATAGGTAATTATGAGACAATTTAGAGTGCCAGACATCCATCTGGAGGAGGAAGAACACAGTATTACCCATGCAGCACTGAAGTGAGATGCACTTATTAATCTGCAGGGAAATTGAAAATCCAGGTCTCCAAAGTAGTTTTGAAAATCCTGAGCATTATTTTTTACTAGGTTCCCAAAGGCACAGTTTAAAAACAATTCCATCCCTCCCACTTCCTTTAGTCTGGAAAAAAAAAAATGCCTTTCAGTAAATCAAGCAGTAATTTAAATGTTGTTGACCATTTGTCACTATCGTGACTCAGGAGAGCGAGCTCTCCCAGGAGGGAGACCCTGCTTTTACCTTTGGAATTTTCAGACAACACAGTGGTGAGGCTGCCAAGAGGGGCCAGCTCTAGGGCAAAGCAGAGAGGATGGATGCTGATGCCAATGAGGGAGACGATGCAGGGGTGTTGCAGTGAGTGGAGCATACTGGCCTCCTGGCGAAACTCGGAGAAGTTCTTCATGGCATCCATGGCTCTCAGGTGTTTCAGCATGGTATCTGGCAAGACACACAAACCCCTTTCCACTTCCCAGCTGAGAGACCAAGTTAGAAACTCTTTGGAAGGTCTAATCACTGAGCAGATGGTGCAGGAGGAAGGCAGCTTGTAGGGTTATGCCAACAGCAAGGCTTTAAGTTGCATCTGTATGTTAATGCACGAGCCATTAACAGACACTGGCTGTAAGCAGGAGATACACGGCTGCCTCAGGAAGCAAGTGCTCCCCTGGTCCTTTAACACCAACTCGAGTGTGTCTGGCACACACTGTTCTCATAAAACACCTGGATGATTTTGGAAAACTCGTGCTGTGCTTTTTAAAGCAGGGACTCTCTGGGTGTGGATGTCCCATTGCAGACCCTTTGGTGAACGAGTCTTCCCTACCTTTTCTCAGCTGCCCTGCCAGAAGAAGGACCCTTCACACTAACTGTCCTTCTGTGCCATGGGACACATGATACCCATTTTGAGAAATCCCTAATAAGATCTTCTCCTATCCACTGAGAGGACTGGATCACCTAAACTACTTTCATCATCTCAGGATAGTCTGTGCTGGCTCGTGTACAACAGCCATGGGACACCACAGGCAGCTCAGGCAGGTCTTGTCTTTCCAAAGACTATTTGTCACTGGGACAGCAACTGGCCTCCTCTGCAGCTCTGGGGTTCACAAAAATAAGGAAAGTGAGGCACTTTCCCCTTTCCTTTGTCCGTGGACTGCGGCTCTGCTGGAAATCTGTGCCTGACAGCCAGCATGTGCAGTGTGAGAGCCTGTCCCTGCCTGGAGGAGCTGGCAGCCTGAGAAGGATTTCCAATTTGCTTTCTGTAGCTGCTGGCACAGATGGAGTAAAAGACTTATTCAAAGGTGGAGACCCACAAGTCCTTAGTACAAACCCATACAAATCCACACTTCTCACTGCCAAACAGCTTGGGAACAGGAGATGAAGCCCCAGTCAAGAGCTCTGCCTTGGCACCCTATGAGTCCACTCATTGACCTGCAAGGAGAGAAGCTACCTAGAGTGACAAGACCTTCATCCTTACAGGTGCTTTTGTGAAGTACTCTAAGACGCCTCCTCCTCCTCCTCCTCCTCCATGGAAACACACCCATGTTGCTATGTATTTCAAAGCTGTATTTAAACAGGTGCTGCCAGCACTTTGGAGAGCGAAGGCCCTTTGGTCTTAGCTTGGGACTGCAGGTTGCAAGAGCCGATTCCTGACACCAATTCTGTGTACCGTACCTGCAGCCGAAGTGGGAGAACCCTTGCATTTTTTAATCTGAAATCTCTTCACAGCCACTGGTTTTCCTTGGTATCGTGCCCGATATATAATGGTCCCACTTCCACCCTGGCCAAGAACGTTGTTTTCATTTTCACTGCATTCCAGTTTGCTATTTTCCAGGAACAGTCTGCCAAAAAGAGATTTGGGCTTTTTAATTAAAATAAAAGTTTCGAAGACACCGTAAATTCATGTTTTTAATGTGATTTCCATTTTCAAAAATCCCTAGTAAGTTCTTGTCTGATCTACTGAGAGGACTGGATCACCTAAACTACATTGGTCATCTGAGCATACTCTATGCTGGCTCGTGTACAACAGATCTCTTGCAGAAAAATGTAACTTGGGCAAATAAGCAAAAAAGTAAAAACTGTGGCAATTTATCCTGTAAGAATCAAACAATCTGGAAAGCACATAAGCTCCTTTTCCAAGCAGATGACACAGGTACAGATATTTGTACTATTTATCTGTATTAATGATTTTTTTTGCTTCATTTACCTCCTGTTCCTCTCTTCTCCATTGAGGCAGGACAGGATGTTGGTGAACAGCCCCACACTCTGAAACCTGATTATTCAAATCAGCTTACTGTTCCCAGGCTGCAATTCATCATTTCCCCACTCTTCCAGAGACTACTTTTACAGATGTTCACACTTCAAACATCTCCACTCGCCTCACACCAGTCAAATAAATCTCCAGGAGACAGTACTCCAAGGAGGGCTGTCGTGATGGGCCGATGGGGTGTTTGCCCAGAAGATCCTGTAAAATGACCCCAAAAAGGAACAGGGGCTGGCAGGAACACAGAAAACTCCAGCAGCAGCCAAGAGGACACAGTTTGGTCTAGAGGTCTCACAGTTCTGCATCAGGCCCAGAAAGGTCTGAGAGAGCGTGGACTGAAAGAGACACTGGTCTCCTGTCCTGCCTGCTGTCAGGAGGTCTCTTGCTCTACACACTAAAGAATAAGGGGTATAAGACTGAACCCATCTGGGAATGTAGTTAAGCAGCTTTCAGACTTGGCAGTGTTACTATGGGCAGGGAAGAGCAGTTTCAGCTGTTCAGGACTGCCACACTACTTCTACAACACAGCTAACAGCTCTCAGCCGAGCAGGAGCCTCCACTCAATGTGATTAATTCTCTAATGGTGTCTATATAAATTCACTCACCCACAGGCTCTTCGAAACTAAAGGCGATTTCAGTGCCAATCTTGTGATGCAGCAGCACTTCCTCTTGGTTTTGCCATATTAAAAAATCTCCTTTCTGAGATTCCAGAAAGATTCCAACTACAGAAAGCTCTGGACGGAGTACTGGGAAATGCAGGACAGCTGTGGCTTTCAAAAGGGACTTTCACATTGCACTACAGTGATCTCAAAGGACCCCCCGAGGTGATGACTCGGGTCAGCACACAGCAATTGTTTAAGCAAGTGTGCTGACCACCAGGAGAGCAGTTTAGGATGAATTGTCAGAGCAGGGATTGAGAGCAGATGAATTTGTTTCCTGTGGTCAGTATCTTCCTCTAGCAGAGATGACTTAGGGAAAAAATCCAACTCAATTACATTTGTACACTGAAACTTAACCAAAGGCAATCAAATAACATTACCTGGCAGGAAAATCAGTCATGAAAAGCTCTGGGACCAGCTCTTGGAGAGAAACGGGGATGTCAGGGTGGTTAGGACATGTGATGTAGTCTAGTTCAATGGCAGTCAGCACACAGTCCTCCATGTTAAAGTACTGCGCGTCCTCCACCTTCTCGCCACACTCATTCTCCTCTGGCTTGGAAGCTGCACAGATGTGGCAGGGCACATACTGCTCCATCAGCAACGTGCCATCGCTCTCAGTGGCTGTGAGTGCTTCAAAGCAAGCAAGCAAAGAGAAGACAACATAACCCACATAAAATGAGAAGGAACAAGAGCTCCTCGTGCATTCAAATGCCTACAGTCACTACTTGGATCCACTGGCTGGAAATGGTCACGCTCACCAAAGCAGCAGTTTACTGCAGTGTATTGACTGGAATAAGAAAATACCTTTTGTAAAGTATAGACAGAGAGCAGGGACAGTACTGAGGAGACAGGACTGTTTGCATTACTTAACAGCTACTGTTCAGGCTGAGAGAGTTGGGGCTGTTCAGCCTGGAGAAGAGAAGGCTCCAGGGAGACCTTCTAGTGGCCTCCCAGTACCCGAAGGGGCTCCAGGAAGGCTGGGGAGGGACTTTGGTCAAGGGCAGGGAGTGAGAGAACAAGGGGTGATGGCTTGAAAGTGGAAGAGGGGAGATGGAGATGAGATGTGAGGAAGAAATTCTTTGGTGTGAGGATGGTGAGACACTGTCCCAGGTTGCCCAGAGGAGCTGTGGCTGCTCCTCCCTGGAAGTGTTGAAGGCCAGGTTGGATGAGGCTTTGAGCAACCTGGTCTAGTGGAAGGTGTCCCTGCTCCTGTTAGGGAGGTTGGAACTAAATGATCTTTAAGGTCTATTCCAAACCATTCTATGCTTCTACTCTGCTTTGGTTACAGGTAATACACAGGCTTGCCAAAAAAATAATCTTCTAAGCAGAAATTAGAATCAGAAGAAGTGTAGCTGTGAGGCTGCCCAGGAGCCCCAACCACGTCTGCTTCGCAAGCTGCCAGATGGCTTCAGGCAGAGAGCAGGTACAGGAATGGGAGTGGACTGGGAGGCATGGCAGGGTGAATACAGGCCATAACCTTTGAAGTCATAACTCTTCTCAAGCTTTAGTGATTACTATTATCACTATTTTAATCTAAAGGCAAATAAAATCTTATTTTATCTTCAGAACATGAACATGTGAGCAGTGCACAACTGTTTCCACCAGAGAGCCTCCAATTAAGAGATTTTGGCATTGTTTTCCAGTATGGGATGACAAAGAACACTTCAAATTTTATTTTGGTTTTAAACAAAGTGTACTGGGATTGCAAACAGCCCGCTGGCTAACAGCAGGATCTGTGCTGATCACAGGAAAAACAACTGCAGGAGTCAAGGAAGTTACCTTGGCACAGAGTCCTTGGTATCATATTCACTCATGCCTCCCACATCACAATTTTATAAATAGAGGGTGTTAGAAACGGTGGGCAAATGCAGATCCCAGCTGATGCCAAAACAAGTTCTGCCATCAAGGGACAGTGCCAAGTGATTTGGGCCAAATCCTGTCCCTGCTCTGAGCACTGGAAGAGTCTCCTGAACTCCTACAGAAGCAAGTCCTGTTTGAACTGCAACGTTTCATCCGTGCTTGCTCTGACTGACAAATTGAAAGACACAATGTCTAGACAACAGTGTGCTAGTAAAGAATCTTGATCTGTCTGCAGGTTATCAGCTTTTCTCAACCTTTATTGGCTGGAGACTGTCAGAGCCTGAGGGGTCTTCAATTAACACACAATATTGTGCACCTGGAGAGCTCTGCCAAAGAACCTTCTGTTAAAAAGACATAATACTGCACAGAAAATTACAGTAGTTCTCTCACCAGGAAACCACTGGTCTATCAAAGAGTTGACATGATCTGTGATGAACGCCATTGCTGAAAAGTCTCTGACTTCTGACTGGCAAATGATTTTAATTCCACCACTTTTTTTCTTTTTCCAGTTCACATCAGAAGACTCAACACTGTAAGATAAAGCCAAAAGACAGCGGCATGAAGCATTTGTAAAGCACCAGTGCCAACAAACTTTCTTTCTCACAGGAAACCTGAGTTACATAATAACACGTAGTTCACAAGTAATCAAAATAAAGAGCAATTTAGCTTTGAGGATGATTTTCAATTCAGTCTGTTCTGCAAATGACTTTCAAAAGAGAATTCTTACACAGAAATGACTGTTGCTCACCATGGGTAAATGCTACAGAAGGTCAGACCCAGAGAAAACTCTGGCCTAAGTGAGCTGTGTATGATGGAGAGTTTTGATAGAAATGCCCCATACGGAATGATGGAGGGATAGGAGTTGTAAAAATTGGTAATAAAACTCCAGTAGTTAATAGTAATAATAATAACAATAATAATACAGCTTCCAAAAACTGTTTAGAAAAGTTTATGGACATAATAATTTTTGTGCAAAAAACCCCCAACTTTATTACAAAGAGCTGAGTTCTGTAATTCTCTGAAGCACATGGGGAGATAACAGTATGACCACCACCATGGTCCAGAATTAAGGATTCCAGCCTATGATTTGTACTCTTTGGGGTCCAAGTCTCTAATCAGTCACAGGCTGACTAGATGAGCTCAGGAAAGTCACTGTGCCCTTCTGGACTCCAACATCCATGGTTCCTCCCTGTCTTGCATTTATAGGGACACGGATGGCAGGTTTTCTTCAGGCTTGCAGCCAGTAGACACTCTGCCTTGGCCAGTTTAAACCACTTGGCCATAGTCTTTCTCGAACACAGTCTGATAGCACAGAAGCACCTCCATTGATCTGGATTACTGCCACACAGTGGTGAAGTTTTAGGATTCAGTGGAAAACTCATTGACATAAGGAAATCTTTGCAGGTGAAAATGCATGATTTTACACTGACAAAGAGTTCTGCTCTGAATATCACTTTCTGTTTTCAGGCCCCTTTAAATTTGTGGCTGCATTAACACATAAAGTTGATATATTCAGAACTGCCAAACAATCAGTTATTCATCATTTTTGTCACCAGTTATTACCAGATGAGTTATATCTATTAGAAGAGCCTCCTCCTTCTACTGATGAGTGAGCATATTGCATGAGTCAGGCCCATGCATCTCCATTCAGATATGTGTTTCACACACTCTATCACTCCCCTGTCACGCATGCTGCATTACGAACACAAATTACCTAAGATAGCCTCCATCAAAGGTAACGAACAGACCTTCCTGCCAGTAAACAGTGTGAGTCCTTTTGACTCGGAATGTGCTGCAGCGGTTCCTTTGGGTGCCTGTGAAGCTGTAGATAGTCACCTTTTTGTTTCTTGTCCTAGTGTTCTTCTTGTTTTCAAAGAGCTGAAACAAGCAGAAAAGCAGGAAAATCATTAAATTATTGAAACTTCTCATAAGGATGTTGTTTGAATCAAGGAATAAGGTGGCTTTTTTTTTTTGGCCTTCACAGGTGCTATCATATCTTCTCCACTAAAGAGTGACTTGTGCTCATAAAAATAGTTGCAATGGGATGAGGATACATGCAATAAAAGTTGGTTTTGCAGCAATGGAAATATTTTTCATGCCACTCAAAAAGGAACAATTTCATAACAGTGAACAAAGTTAATTCTATAACTGTGACATTTGTTATATGAATTCTGCATTTCCAAAAGTCTTATAAACCTAAAGAAGAGCTAAATGTTCTACTGAACGATTAAGTCTGCCCTCAAAGTAGAGAGTTAACTTTTCCACCTGTTTCAGTGGGAGGAAGATGGCTTTTCTCCAAGACACTTCCAACCAGCACTTAGAGCAAAATGTATTTTTGTTTTAAAACCAAAGATTTCATCTGCAGGACTCCACTGTACTCATTGCTCTAGCACTTATTTGTCTGCAGATGGGTCTGACGCCTGGAATCCTTTCCATTCACTTCAGTGAGAACTGGATGAGGTCCCTAGCAAAGGTGCTCTAGGGTTATGTAGTGCCCACGAGGATGCAAGCAAGGGGTTGCCAAGACAGCCTGTTAAAACAGGTTAAGTTATTACATGGTTTGAGAAGCCTGGAACACAGAGGACCTTCCAAAAACCAGGTATCATGTTTTCCATGTTCTGTACATCAATGACAGAACACAGTTTAAATGGATAGCTGTTAAGAAGATACCACAGCAGTACTAAAAATATCTTGCAGGTATTTATGACAGTTTCCAGCAGGGCTATTTTTTTCAGATATAAGCTGCTGCAAAAACACGTCTGTAACAACATCAAAATTCACTTAAGCTTTCAGAACCTTATAAACACTACTTTAACGATATGCACACCACTTGCACTAACAGGGTGCCTGCTTGCACTCATTATCCCATTAAGGCAATAGTTCCCTAATTTTCTTCCCATTTAAACCCATATAGATTCAGATAGCTGACTTTGGTGGAGTTATTCCAGATCTCCACTAGCAAACGGCATAAGCAGAGTCTGGCCCAGTGGAATGGTCATGGTCAAGAGCCACAGGCAGAATTCAAATTACTTGTAATTGGAAGATGCTGGAGGTACTGAGACCTTCCAGGGGATCATGTTATAAAGAGGCTGTGGAGAACATGGGCTTTGTTCCCCAGTGACAATTTGTTGTTCTCAATGACACCTACTGTGAAAACAGAATCAGATTTTGACTGCATAGTCTCATCTCTCCCTGTTCACTTAAATAATGTTATTGAAGTCTGTGACTGAAGCAAGCTGGATGTGAAGACACCCACTTACACTTATATTGAACAACTTTAGCTGTCTTCTTTTGCTTGCAGAGAGGTACAGTAACCTACCTGGAGGTCCATTTCTGCCAGGCTAATTAGCATTCGGGCTATGAATCTTTGCCAAAAGCCAACTGGGACAAAACTCATCTTGAAGACCCTTTGGACTGTGTTTGTGGTCTGGTGGCAGAGCCCGTGGATATCTAATGCTGGCTTGGTAGGAAGCAGATGAGGGAGGAGGTAGCTGAAACACATCAAATTCAACAGCTCAAATTTTAGCTACAGCTTGTAACAGTGAGTACATTGTTCCTGGATAATAAGGCGATTCAGTCTCCAAAGAGATTTTTAATGGCACAGCCTACTGCATATAAAAAAGCTTTTAGACTAAAGGCACTGCAGCAATACATGGAGAAATTAATTTACACTATGGAAGCAAGCAGAGGCAAAACAAGGCATTACATAATTCAGCCAGAGCTGTTGGACAGGGTTAAAATCAATGTAATGAGCAGGACATTTGTGTAATCACAAATTAAATGCATTAAAATATAAGAGTCATTAAAACAGCTGTGATGGTGGGATTCATTTTTTGGTATCTTTACTACTCCTGACCTGGCAGAGGATTACAGCTGTGCTTCTACGTGGAACAGAAGATGCAAAACCAAACTAGAGCAGCTCAGACTCAGCAAGCCCAGAAAGTGGGGAGAGGAGGTATCAGGGGAGGTGGCAATGAGGCAGTTATAGATGGCAGGGACCAGACTTCTCTGGCTCTCAGCCCACTCCCAAAATGAGAGCATCTTATGAGTCAACATGACAGGGTTTGCTGCTGCACCAGCCTGCAGCTGACAGATTCCCCACCACATCCCTGACAAACTCCAAGGCGAAAGGGCTCACTTGGACTAATGGCAGCAGAGATACCACTTGTCTTGCTCAGTCTCCTCCTGCAATCATGTTATTAGGTTCTTTGCCCGAGTGTGCAGGAGACTCACAGAATCACAGAATGGTAGGGGTTGGTTGGAAGGGGCCTCTGAAGATCATCTAGTCCAAGCCCCCTGCTAGAGCAGGATCACCTAGAGTAGATCACACATCCAGATGGGCTTTGAGTATCTCCAGAGATGGAGACTCCACAACCTCTTTGGACAGCCTGCTCCAGTGCTCTGTCACCCTCACAGTAAAGAAGTATTTCCTTATGTTTAGGTTGAACCTCCTGTTTTCCAGTTTGTGACCATTGCCCTTTGTCCTGTCACTGGACACCACTGAGAAGAGTCTGGCCCCATCCTCTTGACACCTGCCCTTTAGATATTTATAAGCATTGATGAGATCCCCCCTCAGCCTCCTCTTCTCCAAGCTAAACAGACCCAGCTCCCTCAGCCTTTCCTTGTGTGGTAGATGCTCCAGTCCCCTTGTCATTTTAGTGGCCCTGCTCTGGACTCTCTCCAGTGGTTCCTTGTCCTTCTCGAAATGGGGAGCCCAGAACTTGACACAGTACTCAAGGTCAGGCCTCACCAGAGCAGAGTAGAGGGGGAAGAGAATCTCCTTCGACCTGTTGGCCACACTCTGACTCGGTGCTACCCAAGTCTGACTGGTCAGAAGCAACAGAGCTAGGCTGGGGTAGAGGACCACAAAGTTTCCAAAGTATTTTCAGATCTCCCAGTAAGCACAGAATATTCATTTGTCCTGATCTTTAATATCTGGGAAGCTAAAACCTTTTGGAAGACTAGAACTATTTTGAAAACTACGAGCCATAAGGGCTTTCAATACCTGCCAATAAATCTCTTGACAGTGAGACTCTCCTGTACCAAATACATTCTGAGATGCCTATAGGATCAAAAATCTTATTTTCTTACAAGCAGAAACACTGCTGCTCTATCAGCATTGAGCCTGAGAAAATGTGTCGGCATCTGGGGCTCATCATTGACAAGCATAATGACAGCAACGAGGCAAATGGCCAAGGGACTTGACCAAAATAACAGCAGCAGGGACTAGACAACTAGAACTAATGCTGGGTCCAAATCCAATGCTTTCAGCCTATCATGTTTTCTCTCTAGCAGCTGCAGTATTCTGTAAAACCTGAAATATCAGCTCAGAAAAAAACAGCCATCACTACACAACAGCTCTCTCCATATGTCACAGTCCATAACGTCTGATGACATCTTACACGATCGAATTATCTGTTCCATGAAACATCTTTGGAATGTAAAACTCATAAAAATTTCTCTTCATTTATAAATTACAATAAGAATAGTCATACTTTCAACCCTATTTTAACAAGCAGAACAAAGCTAAATGACATGCACCTTAGGCAGAAAAGTGGAGTGCAACAAAGTAAAAAGTTTTTGCTCTCTAAAGGTAATGGATGCATCATATGACAGCAAATAAATTTTCCTCAGTGCATCCAAGAAAGGGTCTAGGAGTACAAGAAGGCCAGTGAGGCCCTTCTGGACCACAACTATAGAGTGGATTATAATACAGATGGTGTTTTGATGCTCTTGAACAACAGCCAATGCAAATTTTGAAAATATGTGAAACATGCCCCCATCCACCCTTTCAGAACAGAAACAGGCAGCTGCTTTCTCTTCTGACTGCACAGAAACCCTATCTGGCAATCTAGACAATAATTGCAGAAGCACAGTAACAAATAACTGCTCTGTGTCTGGCTAGTACATTAAATTAATCCAACCTGCTATAGCTACAGTCCATCAGTGGGAAGAATATTCTGCTAATGTGGCTTGGATCACTCAAAAAAAAAAATTGAGCAGGCCATGAAAAAGCAGTTTCCTTGTTCCAGAGGTACAGACAATGTAATTGCCTTGGAGAAAAATGGCAGATAGTGACAAGGAGTCCAAAAGGCATTTTGGACTAAGCAGAAACATTGCTGCTTTATCTGTGTTAAGCCTGAGAAAATTTGTTGGCATCCGGGACTGGATAAGTGACAGGCATAATGACAGCAGAGAGAATGCTGCACTTGTGCTGGCATTCAGAGCCCCCGAGAGGCTCAGGGCCACGCAGCCGTGCTGTCCTGGAAGAGCAAGGAAGTGAAATGCAAATGCCACATCAAAAGTGCAATACAACTATGGTTGCACCGTTAACGCAACAACAGGCTGTCGCCAAGCAGATGGGAGGAAGAAAAATAGCAGGGAACTCTGCCCAGAGGAAAAGAGATCAGGGGGCAGAGGGGAGGAGGACTCATTAACATTTAAAGAGAATGAGGTTTCCTAGACCATTTCTAGGAAAACTATTGATCAGCATCTATTAAGGCTAAAAATGAAGCAAATGGCATTGCTACTGAAGCTACACTTCCCTGATTTCACTAGAAATCAAATATTACTACTTTCAGGGCTGATATAATTATTGATTACCCAAAGTTTTCTGCCATACTCTGGAGTGAGGATATTTCACTGGAAGCAGATGATTCCAACCCATCTATATTTCAGGCCCAGCAGCCAGGAGCCTCACATCCCCTCTCAGCTGCAGCTGTGCCGGCTGAGCGCTTACAGCTTCCACCTGCTCACTGCCACATCCCTGGCGGTGTCACTGCCCCGCTGTGCTGGTGGCCGAGCCTGTCACCA
This sequence comes from Antrostomus carolinensis, assembly GCF_000700745.2. Lineage (NCBI taxonomy): Eukaryota > Metazoa > Chordata > Aves > Caprimulgiformes > Caprimulgidae > Antrostomus > Antrostomus carolinensis. The sequence continues at coordinate 50,669 of NW_010304406.1, read as the reverse complement.
ACCTCAATGCAACGAGTGGACAAAGATCTCCTTTGGAAAGTTTTCAGGCTAGCTTGTTTGGGCCAAAGGGTGCTCATGCCAGGAAATACAGCCCAAATGGATGGGTGCCTTCCATTACGCTGTTTAACGCACACAAATATTTTCTCACAGCAAGATCCTTGTCAAGACAACTGCTTATAGTGACAAAGCTGGTTAATATCCACTGATTAAATGGCTATTTTACTCCAGCCTGGCTAAGCCTCTCTAATTATCAACATACCTGTTATTGGCCACAGGCAGTGCAATTTCAAACTTGGCCAAGAATTGGAAGTATTGCTCTTCGGTTTGCTCAGTGAAGCCCGTCCCAACCAGTAGCATCCTGAGATCCTCTGCTCTGATGACTCCATTCTTAGCTACAGACTTGGAGCTCTTGATGTTGAAAATCCTCTGCAGACACTCAGAGAGCCAGACAGGGTCAAGGAAGTAGAGGTTTCTCAGGCCATGGCTCGTGTCTGGGAAGTGCAGTAGTGTACCTGTTTCTATGAGAAAATTAATCGCTGCAAAAAAATAAAGAATTGTAGATTAGTGATAGACCAGCATTAGGAAAGCACAGTGCAGATTCATAAGATTATGAGGCAGTCTGTGTTGTTTTACATACACTAGATATAGCCAGCACATAGGCAAGCCAAGAGAATAATATTTATCTGGCACTCCACTAGCAAAACCCACATCTCACCACTTTCCAGTCAGTATTTCTGTCCCCATCACACCTCCCCTTTACCCCCCTCTCCTGCCATCCTCACAGGGAAGGGTTCTCCCTGGCTCCTGCAGAGCAAGGCCTCTGTAAAGATCACAGGACTAGGGCCCTACAGAGAAGACAGTCTTGGAACTATGGCAACCTTCATTCTTCACAGAGCAGAAATAAAATCAGAGAAAGTTTGTTTTTAAAAAAAAATTAAAAATTAGTAGCCCCAGGCCATCCTAGAAATTTCTCAGCTTTTTCCCCAAAGCCCCATTATTAATTTTATATCTTGCCAATTTCCAAAGTGACCTCTCCACAGGTGTAGAGCACTCTCTAATTGTTTTTTTCCAAAGCAATTATCTGGTAGACTTTTTCCCCCCCTTTATCTTTATTATTCATGGCATATTTCAATTGGTGACACATACTGATTTCCAAGAAATTACTGGTCTGCTCTGACCTACCAGTTTGCAAGTCTTCGTAGTCTTTGATATCATTTCCAGGTGTCTGCTCAATGATCAGTTCTATTTGTCTGTCTGTTAAATATTGTACATCATCATTCTGACTTCTTCTACGCTGTTCTGCAAGGACAGCTTCTTGAAGACTAAGGTAACTTCTTGGTATCTGCAAGAAACATGAGAAAAAGAGCAGGATCAATATCAGACAACAAACACTCTGCTGAAGATGAACTAAGTCATCTCCCCTTTAAAGGGATCTTAGAGTGTTGTCTTTTCTCAAAGCCAGACAGCCTCCTGCATCAACAATAACTCCTAAAGTTCACCTCCCAATCCAAAACCAAGCCCAAAAGAAGTCCCCCCTTTGGTAAAGATCACCACTTAGAAAGCACAGTTCTTACCAATCTCCCTGCAAGTTTCTGTGAGCAAATCGAGCTGCCGACGTCCTTCATGTTGCAAGTGACATGAAAAATCAGCTGTCGGAGTCCATCGAGGCCTTCCAGAGTCTTACATGAGAGCTCACTGCAAAAGTCATGCAAGGGTAAAGATTATCAGACCTTAACAGCACACTGGCTTCCTTTCCAGGCTCACTTTCTCTTATCAGTGACTTTAAATTTCCTGTGTCAGATGAATGGGAGGAAGGCTGTCACTGAGCAATTTTAGCTTTGAAGAAAAATATGAAGAAGCCTGGAAAAGATATATGAGGCCAATCTCTGCTCTGCCTGCTTCATTTGCTGTGCACTGCTCAGTGATCTCTGGGGACTTCCCCAGCAGACTGACCCAAGTCATCACCCTCTGTCCCTTCAGTGCTGCAGACATCCTGGAAGGGACTGCAGGCAGGAGGAAAACACTGTGCTCCAGCAATCACTAGAGACAAGTCCAGTTCTCCCTGCCTCAGATCAAAGCAGCATGATGATGATTACCAGACACCTTTTCCCACCCTCATTCCGGCCCTTGTTCAGCTGGTTCCTGTGCTCTGGGAATTGATGCTTAGATCCTAAAAGCTGGCCTTCATCAAGTCTTTAACAACTAAAAACCTGCTCCCTCCAGCTCCTACTATTTTTGGTCTTTTTGTGGGCTGGAAAAGAATGGTTCTTTTCCACTTTCCCTAACAAAAGGTCTTTCTAACTGATCCTCCACATGTTAATGTGGCAGACACAAAATTCTTTTCTAAAGCTTTATCTTAAACCTCAGCCACCAGTGGCACTAGGAAGTGTGCACTCACTGGGATGCTGGAGGACCAGCACTCATAAAAGCACCCTGGGCTCACTCACACAAGGCTTTCACAACACACGCTCATCACACTCCTCTGGTTGCCTGAAGCACTGCTCAGAGGAACCCCATTCAGGTGGATGATGGGGTGTGAAGGAGAGGCACCAAAGGGAGGAGGTAGGAAATCAGGCACAATTCTGACAAGAAGGAAATGCAGGGGGAAAGGAAGATGAAGAAGGAGAATGTGTGGAATGTCGGGTGGGGTGAAAGAAAGTCCCCTTGAGAAAATGATTGAGACCATGGTAGGATGCTCTGTGGTGATGGGAAAAGAGGCTTGAGGAGACCAAAGCACAAAGCTTTCTCTTTCTTGCTGTGAGTCTCTGTGCCTCACATTGGGTCTCTGGTACTCCTCCTAACGGGAAAGAGCCAGCTGGGATGCCCAACGCAGCTCTTGCATCAGCAGAACAGAGCGTGGGAGGTCTCCTGATGACTTTGCCAGGCAGCAGATGCAAAATGCTGGGGACACTGCAGTGCCCTTCTTTACTTGCCAGCCACCACCTGCTCTTGCCACAAGCGTTGGCAATTTCACACTGTTTGGTGCCAGCCTGCTCCATCCACGCTCCCCCGTGCTGTGCACTCCCTTGGCTGACAGATCTGCTTCTTTCCCAGCTGGAGAAGCCTCCTCTCCCCAGAGGCGTTCTCCCTCAGCTGAAGGGAGGGAGCGGTGTTAGACTCCATGGCCTGACTGACACTGATCTTCTAGAGAGCACCAACCCTCCGTTACCACGCCTGGAGAACTCAGAAGGCACAGGTCTGGACTGCTGGGGGCTCAGGGTGTTGACCACTCCTCGCCCTACCAACATTGCCACATGAGCTGTGTCCTCACATCAGGTAGCAAGAGGTTCCCACGCAGCCTCCCCTTAACAAACCCCCCAGCACCCGCCCTGGAACAATTATGCTCTCAAGCTTTGCAGCATTAATTACTCAATCTGTACCTTTTCTCCTTGTGACTAATCAACTGTATCGCCATTTAATGGTGAGAAACATGAGTGGAGCAGGAGCACTAAAACAGGTTGGCCAAGGTCATGACTTTGGAGCTTCCAGCTCTCAGATTCATGATCAGACCCCTGAGCAACATTGAACTTCTCTCTGATTATATTACATGAGCTCAGTCAAAAATAGATGAAATGCAATGCTGACGAGTTTTTAAATCAGTTCCGTTGCCAAGGAGATCAAGTATTACAAAATTGTTTAAAGTGACATAAAATAGAGTGACTGAGCTTCATAAAGGCACAAGTACTTACTGGAGGTGCTTGAATGTGATATCTGGGAAGCCAGTTGCTCTGGATCCAGAGGGAGAGCGACAGAGAGCCAAGACGTACGCCCTCAGAGTTGCTATCCTTTCAACGCGGAATTTAGTTTCAATTAAATCAAGGTGTGTTCCTACCACTAACACTGCTGAATTCGGAGCTTTGGCCTGGAAGAGAAAACATTGACAATGATCTCATCCAGATTACATGGTGGTAAATTCAGTGAGGACATGTGAGAAGTATAATATTTAAGAGATGGTAGTCATATACATTAATAAAAGAGAATATATATATATATATATATATATATAAAAAAAATAGAGGCAACCTGTTGTGGCAGCCTGACAACAGCAACAAGGGATCTGGGTATTACAGAAGTTGTCCTGCAGAATATGGCTTAATCATCTGCTGCTACTGCAGAGCAGGAAACTGTCAGTTTGGGTTTATTACATCAGGTTTTAACATAAAGGGAGTTGCCATATGGTATTAAGCTGCTACGAGTCAGCTAAATGACAGGAACTATGTCTGCCTGGACAAAGGAAAAGAAGTCAGCTTAACCTGGAGCTAGAAGATCTACCTTTAATATCCTGAAAAAGGCCAGTTACACTCCAGAATGGATACCTAGGGAAGTCAGACAAACTTTTTGACTGGAGGTATATAGAGAGGTGAGATAAACTGCTTGAAATGTCTGAATCTGCTTAATCCTGACTCAATACAAAGGAATGGATTAGATGATCTTGTGGTTTCTTCCAGCCCTTCCATGATTCTATTACAGGACTGGAATGTATCTGTACTTCAGGGAGCATGATGCCAAATACAATGGGATTGCACAGGCTTAAGCAGGGATCAGCCTGCTGATCCAAATGATTCTGACCACAGAAGAAAATTCAGATGCAGAAATATAGGCTTATTTGCAGTCAATCCATTTCTCCCTTGCAATGCCCACTGAAATCCCAAACCCAAATGACACCAAACTGGAACCCTGTGCAGACACAGGAGTGATGGCTGTACCAAGTCAGATCAAAGGGCCCACTTGGTTCAACATTCTGCCTGGAGGCTAATGAAGAGTGCAGGCACAGGACAAGCATATAAAGATTTTCCCTGGTGTGCTCTCCCTGTAACCATTAGCCTGCAGCTCACCGACTTCAGCAGCATGAGACAGTATCTCTGAATTAATAGGACTTGATGGATTTTTCTTCTACCAGTCTGTTTTTTCAACTTCTGACACCCACAGCACATTGTATTTCCAATAAATCACACAGGTTAGCTATCTGTTGTGTTTAGGATACTTCCTATTGTTCATTTGAAAGCTACCATCTCATTATTTCCTTTGATCTCTTCTAATTCTTCTATTGTAAAAGATCACGAACAAAGGCTCCCTTGTGGTTTTCTCCTTACCCCTGGGAAGTCTACATGCACCCTCCTCATTTGCCTCTTTCCTGAGCTGAAGAGGCCTAATCTATTTAAATGCTGTGCACTCAAAAACTTTTCCTTACTTTTAACCATCATGTTAATCTTTCCCTGTATCTCTTCTGATGCTGCTATGTGCTTGCTGGGATGTATTAAGGACACAGGCACATCATATATTTTTGAAATATCATAATTAAGCTTTGGCTTTGTTACCTAGTTTGGGTTTTTGATTGCTGCTGACCATTAAGCTAATATGTTTGCAATATTTGGGGAGGGAATTTTTATAAGGGCAGTTAATGATAGAACAAGGAGAAATGGCTTTAAACTCAAAGAGGGGAGGTTTAGATTAGATATGAGGAAGAAATTCTTCACTGTGAGGGTGGTCAGACACTGGAACAGGTTGCCCAAGGAAGTTGTGGATGCTCCTCCCTGGAAGTGTTGAAGGCCAGGTTGGATGAGGCTTTGAGCAACCTGGTCTAGTGGAAGGTGTCCCTGCTGATGGCAGGGGGGTTGGAACTGGATGAGCTTTAAGGTCCCTTCCAACCCAAACCAGTCTGGGCTTCTATGATTCTAATGTTAAGACATTTCTTTTCTGAGAGGCACTAGCTTAGAGCCCATTTCTGTGTGTGTAATGTTAACGCAGATATAAAATAATAAACATTTACCAAAAAAATTATGAACATGGTATTATAAAAATCTATCAACACCAATGAATTCACTGCAGCTCTGAGTCTCAGACTCTCTCTAGCTTACCTGAATCTAAAGTGTTAAAAATATAACCTCAAGACTAATATGTGTCTAACCCGCACAAGAAAGAAAATGCTTCAAACCCCCCTCAGAGCACAGTGTGGTCAAACACTAATTCCAAAATAAGTATGTTCAGCTTTACTTAGCAAGGGTTTATAAATCAGCTTTTGTTTCATTCTCTGATGTGTGTGAGGGAGAACAAAGCAAATGATAAATTTAAACCATTAAATATAGCGCTGCGCCTACAGTGTAATGGAAAATTAATTCCAAAAGCTATGCAAAATTCATAGCTTGCTGAGTTTTTAAAAGCAGACCAAAAAGAATCTGTAATATCACATATCTGTGTGCTGAGCTACTGCTTGACAAACAGATACCCTAGAGTCCACCAGTGACTTCTTACCTCAATGTTCAGCAACCAGAACTGTAAGTTTGCCACAGCTTCTTCCCCCAGTGCCAAGTTCCATACCACTATGTACAATGCTTTGTCTGTGAAGAAACACTGATTGACTGTAGACATGCTTGCTGGGCCTCCGATATCCCAGACATTGAACTCCACTGAATCAACCTACTTAGACAAAGAGAAGTGTTCAAATCAAACGGTTGCAGTAAATCACGGCGAGATAATAGCTGAAGTATAAACCTACGCCTGCATAATGTATGACACAAGAAGGGTTTCAATGTCCTAATTGTGCCTCCAGGAAAGAAAAATCAACAAGCAATTGTTAAGCATGGCTACCACTTCCCCACAGGAAATCAAGACTAATTACTTGCTGCTAAAACGATAGAGGTGCCCTTGATGCTGGTAAATCTCCAGTTAATGCTGTGGATTCTCCAGTACAAACAAGGGTCTCATTCTGAGCCCTGTATTTCACTGCATCTTGAATAGAAACTGTTTCATCCTTGTCTGTGCCACACTTGACAGGACTGTTGAAGCTACTTATCTGCCACTGCTATGGGGAACAGGAAACCCCCTGCTGAAATCACTTCCACTGAGCTCAGCCCTAACTGAGCCAAACAGAATATAGATGCTCAGGAGATGGGAAACTTCTGAAGCCTTTCATAAACACCTTCTGCACGTTGCTCAGAGGCTTCTGACATGTGTATCACACCAGAGATGGGCCAGAATTACAGCTACTGTAAAACAGACTCACTGATTTTGGGGGGAACATGTAACTGGGAGCCTCTCTAGCTCTGGCTCTCTTCCAAGTATCTCAGCATCCAGTCCTCCATGCAGCCTCACAACAGCACTAAGAGGGAGCGTGGCTCTCTGCTTAAATGGCATTCAGGCTCCCAGCTGCAGTAGGAAGCACCTACACACCTTGGAGGCTCTGTCCCTAAATCACTTGGCTTGTGATGAGCAGAAATCCAAACCCCACTCCAGCCACCATCCCAAGAGCATCATGTAACATTGAGTGGTCTCTGTTTACTGGTCCAGGTCCAAATACTGACTGATCCCACATGACAAGTTACCCTACGAAATTTCAGCAAGGAGCTAAGTATCTCTGATCTCTTAGCACAGTCCCAGTTTGAAGTCTTCCACAAACAGCTGGAAGAATTTCCATATTGTTTAAACCAAGCCCTAACTAGCACCAGGACTGCTTTGGTCATCCAAAAGACCTTCAGCTGTGGGTGCCTGTATGGACAGACAGAGGCTCAGAGGTAGGGACAAAAGCCCGTTCAGCACGTTGATCCCACTCCAGGTCTCTGATGCTGTCTAGGTTTTTATTTTATTCAATTGCTCTTCAATACAAAATACACAAATCCCTTCTCCCACCAAAGTCTTCTGTTTAAAGAGTCAGGCTGTGCTTGCTCTTTTTCTTTCTGACTCTGGCCTGGCACTCTTTGCTGTAGAATAGCTGAACTCAGCAGGCTTCTCCATCCCTTCCAAAACAGTCTGGTGGTCATGGCTCTCACCCGGGAAGGGAGAGCCATGTGCTTGCACACCCTCAGCTCTGACAAGACCTCAGGACCAATTCTGCATGCTCTAATCCCTGTGTTACTACGCAGGCAGTGGACAGGGCCACCTACAAATCTCTCAAATGCTTGAATGAATTCAATGCTGCCCAGATGAGTTCAGTATGGGTTGACACACTCCCTGAATGAGCCATCCGAGATTTGGGTGTTTAAGGTATGCCTTACATCCCTGGATCATAGTAGAGGTCAGGCATCCTACCTTCCACCCACCTTCCTCACCTAGGACAATTCTGGTATCAAGGGAGTCCAGCTTTAGGTACTGATGTCCCATTTTCTGGCCCCAAATGAAAGGAAAATCTGCTTTAGAGAAACTGATTTAAAACATTCTCTTAGAATCAGTGTCCAAAAACCACCCAAGCTGGGAGAGCCAGAATTTAGGCAGTCTACACATGGATCTCTCCCTTTAGGATACAAAGTTGAGTGCTCAGGAAATCAGAACTGTCCTCTAGTACCAACATGAAACGGAGGAACTGTGACAGATCTAAAGTCATGTCACTTGTGAGGTCTGGCACACAGGTAATGGAAACTGTTCTTTATAAAAGGGCAGGCAATTTCAACCCAAAAGGGACACTGTGGGGCTCAAACATCCCACTGGGGCTAAGAACCTTCGATTGTTTTTCACCTTTGCCTTGTGTCCCACCGGCTTGGGGAGCTCCCATTTTGTTGTACGTATGGTTGCATCACTGTGCATCATCTGAGGGACTTTTCCTGTCTGTAGGATCTCAATCAACGTTGACTTTCCCTGTCGTGGAGGACCGATGATGATCATCTTCATTAGCTTACACTTCTCTGCTTTGCGCAGCTGTGCTCGTAAGTACGCCAGCACCGTCTTAGGGCCTACGGGGGGGGAAGTGAACAGGCTTTATCTGTGGTTAGCAATTACAAATGTACATATGTACAGCAGGACTGCACAAAACCTCCTGCTTGCAGACACATCAGCTGAATTAATATTTTCCCTGCAGTTTCGCTGTGGGCTGAGACAACCCAGAGAATAAACAAAGAAACCTCTAGTGGACAAACCTGAGACAGAGACCCCAGAAAAAGGTCACTGCTCCGAGACTCTACAATGGAGCACTGTAAGAAGAAACAAATGCTGTGGCTCGTATGCTTCAGAAGCTCAAAGGAAACATAAAATACTAATTTAGTATTGGAAAATACTCAGTTTTTCCTTCTACTTTTATGTTTCCAGTTAAAATTAGATTTAGGCTTCAACAGTGTGCTGGAGAAGGAATAATTCCTAATAACTTTGTTCCCACAGGATTTTCTTATTAAAACACACAAAAAAGAAGACAGTATTGTAAAAGATCCAAAAACCTAGCAGCTTACAATAAAGTCACTTCAATGTGACTGGGACTGCTGATCCTAAATGCTTCAGTCTTTAGAAACACGGTCTAAATACCCTAAAACATACTCATTCAGGAGGCGAGCCATGGAATTTATCTGGCATGCGTACTGCAAATGAAATATCACATTTATAAGTCATCATTTTAACATGTGATCTATCTTAAATTGATCACACAGCCAGAGCTTAGCACTGATTATCAAACTTGCAAATATGAGTAGGAGGTTTCCCTATGCAACTCCAGTTAACTGCGACAAGGGCTCGGGCACACACTGTCTGTTCCTGCTCAGGACCATTCAAAGGAAGCAATTTTCATTACATGTTCAGTCAATTTAATAAAGAACACACAGGATCAGCCTTACCCTCTTTTCTGATCTCTGCAGGAACGTTACTGATATTTAGTTCCTCGATATCCAGCTGCCAGAGATTAGCCAGCTGTCCAAGTTCTGGAGGAAGCTCTCGGATACCAGGGTTACTGTATAAAAACAAATAAATCTATCAACAACCAGGCTTTGTGTGTAAGTAGCTGCTCTCACAGACTCTCAGATTACTCTATTCTCTCCTTGCAGAAATCTTCCATTAACGTTTTAATAAGGCTACTCAGCACTTTAATAGCAATTTCCATCCTAAAAGTGATGTATAACCTCAATTTATCCTCTGAGGCAGACAAGTGTAATCATCTTTACCGGATAGTTGAGGAAATAAAGGCAAAAATGATGAATTATTGACTCTAACGCTGTAGAAGCTGACAGCAAGAAGTCAGAATGAACTAGAAGCACATTCCCAGGCCTGTGTTCAAAGCATTAGATCATCTTCCCTAATTCAAAAGGCCGACCTCCTCCTTATCTAAAGCAAATGATGGGCACAGTTCTAACAAGGGACTGACTATTTCCAGCTTTTTGACTTCAAAAGCACTGGACATCTGGGGTGAGGCTCCACAGAAGACTGGTCACTAAAACAACATGGAAATAATACTGCATAGCTTTTCCAGGACACAGACTTACTTTCCTAAATAAAGTTCTGTTAAACCTTTCAGAAGGCAAACGGACTGTGGGACAGAATCCAGCTGATTGTCATTCAGATAAAGGACTTCCAGAGAATCACTCAGAAATGCTGGAAACTCCAAAAAAGGACCTGGAACAAGACAGGAAACAAATTGCACCTTTAAAACATAATAGGCACCAAGGCTCTGAACCAAGAGCCTTCACCTTAACTTTGTAGGCAGGACATGAGATCATGTTCCTTGGCAGGAACCATCACGAAGCAACAGCAGAAAAGCAAACAGCCTTTGATGGCAATCAAATATCAATGCTCACATCTCCATTTTTAAAAATCAGGGTGATGGGCATGTTTGAAGGTGACAGCCTCCAAGACTTCTGGGGTGCTGAGGAAGGAACTCCAGGCCTGCCAAGATGACTATACATCAGAGGATGAGTGGCATTATATTTACTGCTGTTGAATAGTTGGTAATACCTGTGAACTGCCCCTATTCCAGCCTAACAGCTGGCAGTGAAGGAGCACACGAAGGACACAAGTGGTTCTCAACATGTTCTTTCCATGTTGCCTGAGAAAAGCCAGAAGCCAGCCAGAATTTACATTCAGGACCCCAGGTTGCATCCTGGAGCAATCTATAGTGGATCAAAGTCAATTAACAACAGAGAGGAAAACTCAAACTGCAGCTGACAGACCACTAACCTACATTGCCTCTAAAACACTGAAGGCATTTGTGCCTCTGTTCTGTTTTAGACTGGAAGATCTCAGGGCACTTCAGACTTCCTACATGTCTGAGCAGCAACTAATGTATTATGGGAGCAACCCAAGCAATAATAGCAACATCTGTATGGCTGAGTTGCTGCTGCTAGAGAGGTTTAAACAAAGGGAAATTCAGCTGGTTCCAAAGGGCATAATTTTGCTCCACAAATTACTCCTGGGATAGTGGCATGAAAAACTGCTGTGAATTGTGTTGCTGTCTTAAGAGTGTCACATATATCTACCAAGAAGCATCTTGAAACCAAGGAAAGCTAGGACACACAGGGACAAGCAGATTCTGAGTCTCTGATTAGGAAAGTACAACCAGCACCATCTGCTGCCTCCACAGTCAACAAAAGCAACTCCCTGAGATGCGAGACACACCCTTCCTCAAGGATAGGACTTGCACTTCCACCAGGATCTTCTTCCCTTACAGAGAAAATTTGAGCAATGAGCAACTGTAACTAGACTTAGCAAGAAAAAGAAAAAGAAAAAGAAAAAGAAAAAGAAAAAGAAAAAGAAAAAAGAAAAAAGAAAAAAGGAAAAGGAAAAGGAAAAGGAAAAGGAAAAGGAAAAGGAAAAGGAAAAGGAAAAGGAAAAGGAAAAGGAAAAGAAAAAGAAAAAGAAAAAGAAAATGGAAGAGGTTTTCTGAGGAGAAAATTCCTCAGTTCTAATATTAACAGCATCTCAAGCCTGAGCTGTGATCAGAAAAGGCGTAAGATAGAGTCCCACTGTCTGCAGGGGTGTTTTATATACGTGACAGGACTGTCTGGTGTGGGCAGGGTGTCACAGTCTGCCTTTCAGTTTTCAAATAAAAAATCATCTTTGGGATTATTTTAGGAGAACAGCAGGCTTATTCATGGATTCGATTCACTTCCTTTCTGGCTCATCGCTGGACTTAAACTTTTCATTGTTCCTCTTCAGTACGCACCTAGGCACAGACAGATTTAGTTCCTCTTGGACACGTAGGAGCAAACACCTAAAATAGTAGCAATACTCTCAATTCACCAAAGAGTTCCAGGCAGAAAGGAGTGTACTATATTGGAAGCAAGCTCGAGGTGTTTATGAATTGTCATTATTTATTCATGAGTTATTTATGATTTCTCTGGCTTGAGCTCAAATTTTTCTTTTAAAGAACTGTAGAAAAATTAAAACAAATCCCATCTTGAAAAGATATTTTTGGATGAGTAAATGCCACCACCACCACATGCATGTGCAAGAAGTTATTCTGAGATTTATCAATCACGTATAGTAAGCATCCATAAATTATTCTCTTTAAATAATCTAGACTTGAGTAAATAGCTTTGTTGGTAAAATTATATGAAAATCTGCCTCACTAGGAGACTTCTGTGAGCAACTGATGTACTTCAGCTTCTATTTTCTCTTTATGTTCTTTAAATTCTTGGCGATGTCCTCTAGTCTCACCAAGCTATACTTGGCAGAGGAACAGAGAGAAAGAGATGAGTTGGTTTTGCTCTGTCTCTGTGGCTATTCAACTGTGGCACCAGCCAGGTGGGCTACTCTGCATCCTCCTGCAACCTGAGGCAACCTGGTTGCACCAGGGTACTACGTGCCAAGGCTTGTCAAACTGTACTAACGCTGAGTCCATCCTCTCCTCCTTTATGTAGAAGGGTTATGCTGGGTTTGCAAGATACAGAAATTTTGATGAGGACAGCAATTCCCTTTTAAAGCTGGTTTTAGCTGCCTTTGCCCTCTGTTCTTGCCCTTCTCTCCTCATTGGGAAATGCTGCGGTAGCACTTCACAGAGAAGCTCTGAGGATGTCAGACTCCATAGATTTGCAAGATTCAGCCTTTTTTTTTCCAGTTCTTCCATGTTCAGGATTTCATTGATGTCACAGCATTTCTGTTTCCATTTCCTACTTGCAAAACAATGCAGACCAATCCTTTCTCCTCCTTAGGGTGCAGACACAGGACCTGCTGCACAGCAGCCTCTACTTCCACAGACAGAAAAATGAGGCAGGATTAGACTTGCCTGGAAGTCCAGGGAGAGCCTCTGCCTCCCAGATGAGCAGACTGGAGGTTAGGACCTCCAGTCCTAACCGATACCTATGGCTGTACTTGGTGCATTTACTGATTTTACCTATTCACATTGACCTGAGATTGTGCAAAATTTTCAGAGGAACTGAGGAAAACATTTGCTGCAGGAGGGCCTCTCCCTCTCACGAGCAGCTGAGGACTGCTTGGATGTGTGTCACGAAGATGCCAGCTCTATTCCACTCTGTGATTTGCTAAGAATGCTTTAGAGTAAGCCATTCTTCAGGCAGCCGAGAATGAAAGCTCTCCAAGGGCTTTAAAATATAACAAACAAACAAAAAGAAATGCAGATGAATCCCACAGAGAGCAGGAAGCAGTGCAAATATCTTTAGATATTCCTTTGTTCTCTCTGGGATTTCAAGTGCACTAATCCAGAACAGCTCTTCTGCTCTGCCCCAAACTGTGGGTGCAAATCAGAGAGACAGGGGAATACATGCTTTTTACAAATTCAGCAACAATTCCTAGCAATTCTAGGAGTGATAAGTCTAATTATGGGTTAATTTCCCTTCAACATACCAGTTAGTACTTTGGCTAAAAAGAATAACCTTCATGAAAAGAAAAAAAGCTCAGTGAAAGAAACAGGTTTCACTCATTCTTCATCACTCTATATTGATGGTACCAAACAGCTGCATCATTCTTTTAGAAACATTTTATCTAAACATATTTCCTCCTCATTTAAATGCTGTTGCACTTAAAATTGCAGATGAATTCACACCGACTTCCCTCCAGCCAAACTCCAGAGATTCCTGTCACAGCTCCCTTGGCATTCTCAGCACTTGCTTCCCCACGTTTGCCCTGCCGTGTCCCTTCCCTGCCTCTGGGCCGCAGCGCACCCTGCTCTTCGTGGTGAAAAAGGGAATCCGCTTCGTTTTAAATCCTTCATCACTCCTGTGGGTAAAACAAACTGGTGACACGTGGAGAAAAGAGCTTGGATGGGGCAGTTGAGGACTGGGCTGGAGCTGCGTGCCCAGGACACTGTGTGGTGTGGTTTGGCCTCACTCAAGGCTGTGGGATCCACAGCAAAGCTCTTACAGGTTCCTGTCTGCTTTTGAGAGATGGAATTGAAGCCTGCTGTGCAATCACAGAGTTAAGCTCCACCAACACTTGTCCAGGCCCAATGGTTTTCTTCTGGCAAATTAACAGAGCCCTGCAAGGCAGCACTTTCAGCTCCTAGGGCGAGAGCACTTGACCCCCGGCTTTATGGGTGTCAAGGTTAAGTAGCCTGTCAAACAGCAAATTGAACAAGCTTCAGGAGAAGCGTTGGAGAACCGACCTGCCGCCATTCCCTGCTCTCACCAGAGAGTCCCTGACGAGATGACCCAACAACATGACTCTGAAAATGCACTGAGACATTAAAAAAACCAAATAATTTGTCTTTTGCAACTGACACAGCAACTCTTAAGGACTCCTGAAAATTTGCTGGACAGGCACCCAAATGAGAAGATAGAAGCATGACACAATTCAGTGCAGTTCTGGAGAAGATAAGGGACCTTTAACTCTCTACGTTAAACATCCCTATTGTAATTTCTAAATGGAAGAACAACACTTTTATTGGATGACCTTATTAATGTCAGTCTTCTCTATGAACTTGCAGCTGGTTACGTTTCCATTTAAAAAAACAAAGATTTTTCATTTTTTTCCAAAACAATACTCCCACACTAACTAAAACCTGCAGTCCAGCCAGATGGTTTATGGTTAAGATATGCTCCCCACAAACTAGTATTTGTAGTGATGAACCACACACTGGGTTAAAGAAATTTCTACATGCTCTGAAATTAAACTGCCATTATCAGTAATCTATCCACTTAATAAATGATATAGTGTGCTAAATGCCCAAAGAATAAGTAAAGGATAATTCATCACTGTCACAGACACACAATATACTTAGAGACATGGTATGTGGATATCAATGCCTTCTCTGCAGGTAATTAATTCACTCCTGACACCCTTTGTATTACACCAGGGATTGGGTTTGCTATTATATCTTCAGCTTTTGTTTTCTCAGCCAAAATTTGAAAGAAACACTTACTTCCCAAGTTGGTTTTTTGAAAGATCCAGTGATTTAAGTTGTTTGCAATTCCACTTATCTTGTGAAGGCAATGTAACTAACTGATTTCCCAGCAGCTTCAGGGACACCAAAGCCTAAAAGAGGAATAGCCTAGAGTTAGAAGACAGAGACCATCAAACACACAGAAAGAGGTTTTTTAGCACGGCTATTAAATAACAGAAACATGAAGAAAGTACATCTTATTCATCAGAACATTCTGTCCGTGCTGCCTAGCAGGCAAACATTGCCTTCTTGTCTCCAGCAAGTATATTTTCTGCACGAAGCAACACCACTATTAGTTCTGGGAGATTATTAGTCTACTTGCTGACAGATGCAATTGGAAACAACCCATATAAGAGGACATTTTACTTTCAGTGAGGAAACCTTTCCCAATGGAAAAGAACAGTATGATTTACCCACACAGTATGCCACATACAGATGAGAAGCCTTTTATGTGTGTGCAAAGGAGTGTCAGAGTGGGCTTCCACCTGTTGCACAGGCATAAAATCCACGTGCAAAACGTGAACCATTTCACACAAGGAAAATTTTTAATTGCTTTGTTGTTACATGTCTATTAAAATGGAAAGGATTTATATTAACTTCCCAACATTTATAGAAGTTACCTACCTACTTTTTTTTTTCCTCACACCAGAGGCAGAAATTTTAAAAACAAGAAATGAAGCTGATTTGTAAAGTGAACACCAAAGAGATAGGACTCAGCTGCAGATACTGTGAGTAAGATTAAACACAAGCCCTCCTTTAAATTTAACTGAAATATAAAAGAAAAAAATACAGTTCCCATTCAGATTTGTAAAGTTTATGCTTTTCCATCTGCCCTTAAAAATAATGTCGAGGCTCAAATGATCATTTTCATTTGGTTGAAAAATCTAATTTTCCACTGCAAAACAGTCTTCCATGTAGAGCTTCCAACCAAGTTTATTCTGCAAGTTGTCCCCCCCTCATAAAAACTGAGATAAGCAGAACATCAGCTGAACTATCTCATGCCATAAGTACAGCAGTATTAATGAATTATACCCCATGGAAATCATGTTTTACCAGCAGAGACTTCAGCTTCAAGTGTGTTAAATGTTTTATGTGCTCCACAGAATATAAAAGGTTTATGCCTCTTTTCATCAAGCAGGATTAACAATGTCTCACGAAGCCAGTCTGTTGGCCTTCCTCCTCGTTTCTCAGATTGGAAAAATATGAGGTATCCATGTGACATAAGCATTGGACACCCAGCAGTTGCTGGAATGGTAACTGTCATGCTAATGCTCCCTCTAGTGAGAAGAAAAAGAGGCAGCACTGGGCCTTGGTGGGACTTGGGGAAGGTAAAGTAAAATATAAACCTGCAGATACGCAGAGTGGAATATTGGAAAACTGTGCAAACTACAAAACTCTCCCTGCCACTCATGTCTTGACAGTCAATGTTTTTATCATTATTAGTCTTCCACTGGCTCGAACCTCCCATTGGAAGGAAGAGCCAGTCCTCCCTTGGCGCTTGGTGTCAACCTCTCTCCAAGTATCAGCATGGGGCTGCTCAACGACAATGCTTCAAACTTCTCCCCCGAAATATCCCTGAGCAGGGGGTGGGAGGAAAGGGAGGCGACACGTTCCAGAATTAGCACAAACTTTGTTCTGTGTGGTCTAGCTGGGGTGCTGCATTTTCAGTCAACTGTATCCATGTTACATGTCCCCCACAAACGCTGACAAAGGCCACTCTCCAGGAGATCCGGGAGCCTGGCGAGATTATATGCAATGCTGATGTGCCTGCTCCGTGGGGAGAAAATTAGTGACTTTCAACTGGCTGTGGCTCTTCATGACTGCAATTCTGGAGATCACTAATCCTTGTTTTGCAATTGCCTCTTCTTTCTCATCTCTAACTTCTCCATTTTTGCTGCCTTTCAGGAAGAGAATGGGTGCCTTCAGAAGTGAGACAATGGCAGCAGCAGGCAACTTCCTTCACACCTACTGCCACAGCATGCAAAAAGGGCTCTGGTGTGTTATATTATACCAGAGGGAAGGAACTGCAGCATCCAGATTAGGCTGCCTTGGGCAGCTTGTGATGTGGAAAAACTGACCAGAGTCTTACCTGAATATTTCCACTCAGAGAGGGTCACGTCTCTTCCAAGAGAAGCAAACTAGCCTAGAGAACTAAGACATGGCTTGGAGCATGTATGGTTGGTTCCTTTAGAAGGCAACAGAGAAGACAGCTGAGAAAGCCTCTGCTTCTCTTAACATCACATTTCTAGTATATACATCATCTTAGCAACTGTGAGCTGGTCCCAGTCTTAAGACCTCTCCAACAAACCAGTGATAAACTACATGTCCCATCAGCCTAGGTCAGAGATGTGCTTCCAGGTCACAGGTCTCTTCTGTTTTCAGCTTTTCCCAGGGACCAGACCGTTCACTGCTGTTCCTACATAATAATACAAGTGAAATCCAGCCTAGCCTGGTTTATATTATAGAATCATAGAATGGTTAGAATTGGAAGGGACCTTAAAGATCATCTAGTTCCAACAACATACAGTGTTTCCTACAATATACATAAGAACATGTTACTGCCCATTTCTCCTTCCCACACCTGCTTCTGGAGAGGGCTGGAGCGTGTGTGCAGCCCTGTTCACCAACACAAACTCTATGACCAAGGAGTAGCCCAAGCCACGGCTGATCTAGGTATGGGCTTTCAACTTCTAATTGTTCACCACACTCTGGTCCTTGCAGGACTGAAAATAGCTGCTATTTATTTCTTTTATGAAGGTAAGGCTGAAGAGATACGGGTAAGAACTGGCAGAGGTCTTCTCTGGTGTCCTGTACTGGTGCCTTCACATTCTTCTGCAGCCTCTGAGCAGCAGCATCCAAAGAAATGTGCCCTTGAAGCACCATCTAGTGTTTAGTATCTGTCATGGTAGCTCCCACCCACTGGCTTTATTTTAATGCATTCAGAAAAAAGAAGTTTTAGAGACAATAGTCCATAGGATTCATTCTATTTCAGGAGAAATATCAATTGAAAACAAACTGTTACCAGAAAGCAAAGCTAAATCTGCAGGGATCATTAAAAACAACTGAGGGAGCAAATGACCCTCAGTACTCTTCTCCCAGGCAGGAGCAAGAGACACCTTGGATATAAACCATCACTTCTGCATCTTTCCCACACAGGCGAGCAGTGAAAAATCATGAAACCTCTGCACAATGGTTTACCCCCATTTCTATCTCCATGACCCAGAGTTTCACAAACTAGAAGGGAAGCTTGGAGAAAACCTCCAAGTTCTGCTTGGTTTCAAGGATGTGAAGCCACAAATTCTGAAGAATTTTCAAGTAAAACCATGGATCTCTGATGTCTACTGGCAAGAATTATTTCATCTGCACAAGCTTAAAGACAAGAGAGATACCAACTAGCATTGTTTAGGGCATTCAAACATGCTATTTTCAGCACAGAAAGACTAATCCTTAATTACACAACACTGGTGTTCCAGATTAATTAAAAACACAGCTATTTGTGAGCACATTTGACAACATCTATATTTCAATGGTTGGAGCTTGCAGCTACAATGCAGCGGTTGTCTCCCGAACTGCTCTCCTAAAATTTGAAACAGACTTTCAAAGAGTTCTCAAAAGACTTGTGTCAAAAGATAGATACCATATCACACTGGACGAGGGTTCAAATGTAATTGTTCAGGGGGTTATGGGCTGCTCAGAGGCTCCGTGCAACTGCTGTGCTCCTCAACTCAAAATAGTCTCCTACCTTAACCAGACAGCTACTATTATAAATTCAAGCTCTGAGTAGGTATTAAGAGAAGTATCTGTGAAGCAGGAAGAAATGACACTCACTTCAAGCTGGAAGAGTCCCGGTGGAACTTCTCTAAGTGAGTTCTCAGAAAAATCCACTTCTCTGAGGTGGTTTTTCCAGAAAATAGTCAATGCATCAGGTAGGAATTCCAATGAGTTTCTAGATGCTTTACAACATTTCTGGAAAACATGAAGAGTAGTAATCATCTCTTTAAATAATGAGGTAGATCAGTTGTCACATGTTTAAGGCATTAATAAATTAATTCCAGGTGATCTCCTTAGATATTTTGATCTAGATAAATTATTGTGCATACAGGTACATAGGATTTGCTGAGGAGATGCACTCACTTAATTGATGGACAAAATCTTTGGTGGGCAAAAAGTATTTCTTAAGTTATTTTAAAAATCATCCCCGTTTGTTTTCCAACCACAAACAGACACTTCAGCAAAGTATCCTGTTCTTATCCTATCCCTGTAATAATGAGGAATAAACTCACAGTGATGGGTGGATATAGAAGCCCTAGTTAGTCACGGGTTTGGGCAAAGTTAATTTTGAATGAAGGCTGAGTGTTCTGTAAAATCATAGAATCATAGAATAGATTGGGTTGGAAAAGACCTCCAAGATCATCAAGTCCAACCCCTGATCCAACTCCAATTACTATATCATGGCACTAAGGGCCACGTCCAATCTCTTTCTAAAAACCTCCAGGGATGGTGAATCCACCACCTCTCTGGGCAGGCTGTTCCAGTGCCTGATTACCCTTTCTGTAAAGAATTTCTTCTTGGAGCATAAAATGCTCTTCTTGTACATAAAATGATCCTAAAAATACTTCTGCTCATATGAACTATAGAGAAAATGAACACGTTCATACAAGACATTACTAGAAGTTTTCCATCAATGCCACCAACATGCTGAGAACAGGTCAGAACCTCAGAAAGACTTGATCTGTGACCCATAAACTGAATCAGGCAGGGGCACTCCTACAGAAACAGGACAGCCTTTAAGCCTAAGATGTCTGACAGCTTTTTAAGCATCATAGTATATTTTTTGCATTGTTTCAACAGCTTTTTTTCAGCCTCTGACTCTGTCAGAACACTTTGACTTACCAAGGGGCAGGCCCAGGGATCTGGAAACACTTTCAGCTGATTTCTGGAAACATTCAGTATGTTTAGGGACTTGAAGCAGTATAGAAAAACCGTTGGAAGTTCCACCAACCTGTTGTCAGAGACGTCAAAC
Organism: Antrostomus carolinensis; assembly: GCF_000700745.2. Classification (NCBI taxonomy): domain Eukaryota; kingdom Metazoa; phylum Chordata; class Aves; order Caprimulgiformes; family Caprimulgidae; genus Antrostomus; species Antrostomus carolinensis. Next base: position 30,624 of record NW_010304406.1, on the reverse strand, counting down.
TCCTGCAGCTTCCTTAAACCAATCCAATTAGTTGCTAGAAAACAAAAAACATTGCAGACTTGGTGTAAGGATGGTAGTCTGATCCAGCAAGACACTGCACACCTGCTAGGTAAAAGCCAAGGGATTTCATGAGTGTTAAAAAACAACCAGGCCTTTTCCTGTACTTTGGACAGAGGAGTAAGAGATGCCAAGCATCTCTAGCTAATACTGTCTGTCTTTAAGTCATTATTACAACAGTTTGGGGTTCTCCCTTACAAATCAGGCCTTGAAATGTAAGCATAACACTGGACTGTACGTACTGTTTTCCTCGTCAAACAACTTCTCCATATAGTTTTTGGAAGCGATGAGTTTTTTAAGGTTTTTAAGATGGAGGAATCCAGAAGGGAGAGTAGAGAGCCTGTTGCTGGATACGTCGACCTCAAGTAATCTGTGAGTACAGAAGATAGTCAGTCAGGCATCAATAAAATGCTAGCAAAGACTCCTGTTGCCATAGACATCTATTTTACCAGGACATCTTTAGATCTGAATGAAAGCAGCTGGAATGTGTTCTCACAAGGCAAAGCAAAAAAAAAACTATTGAGAAAATTAACCCTTCCAGGGAGCAGACTGAAGTAGTCTGGATAGAGAGCAGATCAGATAATTGAAACGAGCCAGCAAATGTCAGCCTGAGCCAGGTCAGGGTTTACACCTACAGGAGTGGGGCTCACCAGAACTGGAGGAAAGCAGAAGCAAAGTGAGACAATACAGGAATAGAAATCCCTACAATTGTCCTGACAACTAACTTGGAAACCCTGAGAATGCAAAAGAGCAAATTTTAAGTTAAACCTCTCAGTAAAATAAACCAAGAAGCTCCTGCATATACTCTTCACTTAGAGTTTCACACGAGCACAACTGACTCATTTGCACCTGGTTTCCATATGGGTTCAGTTTGCTGTAGGCATCCAGTGCACACACCTTGTACATATAATTTCATCGGATGACTGTACGCTGGGTAACTCTGTCAGCTGATTGTCAGCCAGGCTGAGTTTCCTGAGGTTTATCAGGCCCCATGGGATCACGGATGGAAGGGAGACCAGGCAGTTGGCAGAGAGATCGAGCTCAGTTATCTGACAGGAGATATCAATCAGCCAGTCCAGATCCACCCAGGGCAGTTTGAGGTTTGACCAGTTCACACACAAAGCCTGCATATGTCAAAGAGAGAAATCCATGTTAGTAAAATCCCAGTTACTCTCAGCCTGTGTTACACCACTGGGAATCTGGCAGATCAGAGCACAGACCATAAACATTTTTGCTCACTTTCCAATTTGCTTCTAGGAATTAAACCAACTCAGAGGTGAAATCATGCCTGGATATCAGTAGCCCCCACCATATAGCTGCTCCATGATCTCACTCCAAAGACCAGGAGCAATAGGGGACCTGGGCTTCTTCGACAATCCATACACCAGCTCCAGTGTGCCCCACAAAGGGTGAGCTGCCCTTGCCTCATCTGAGAGCTGGACAGACTCTAACGTTTTGTTCATCCAACAATGTGCAGTGAGTTTCCCTGGGGCTGGGTTCCCTGCTCCACAAGACACATTCACACCCTATGTTAGCAGCATGATACAGACAGGTCACGGAAACCCATCTTAAATTCAGACTTCACAGCCCAAATCCCGCTCTGTCTCTTGGATGTGGGCTGCATCGCTGCTCAGATCTCCAAGGGACTCTGAACACCAATGGAGGCCAGGCAGGTCCAGAGGAACCCCTGTGGAGCAGTCAGCCTCTGAATGTGCATCTGCAGAGAGGACAGGGACAGATCTGCTGAGTGGAGTAATGAATTCTTACAAGGAGGCCTGTTGCTGGAATAATTAATACATGCCCAGATACTGTTCTTCCATCTTACGCCTTCCAACAACAAGCAGGCAAACTGTTCTGGGGGAGTTTTGCAAAGGAACATCTGGGAAAGGCAAACACCCCTTTGTAAAGCATTTCCAAACACTAGAAATTTGCTCAGTATCATTTAGGAAGATATTCTAGTATCTGAGAGACAAGATTTTGGCAGTTGCCTCCTTTTTAGATAATGTTCTGATGCTTTTGACAGAAAGATGAGGAAGTTGTCTTATCATCCTTTGGAAAAAAACCAGAAGCTGTTGTGAAAGGCATAACTGCTGATTTCAGGCTCTGTCTTAGACAGAAGAAAACATGAATCCATAATGGTCATCAATGCAAGTAAACAACCCAAGGCTTCATTTTCAAGATCACCTCATTGTGTTCCAATGAGATTTATGTTCCAAAATACACATTTTTAAAATGTTAGTCCCAAAACGTTTCCATAATCTCAGTGGTTTTGACATAACTCACCCCAAAGACAGCCTCAGTGAAGTGATCATAAATTCTCCACCAGGAGGCAGCAAGAACCTGACAGCAAATGTAATTTGCTTTCCAATTACCAGTATTTAGCACTTAAGATTTTTAAACACAAATTTAAAATGAAAAGTAATATATTTTGGGAAGAGAGAGAAAGAGAAGGGAAACAAATTTCTATCTCAAATGTCTATTTGAGACTCAGAACTCCAAGCAATGAAGATCACACAGTTCAAATGTCTAGGAGAATGGAATAAAAAGTAAGCAGAAACAGTTGCACTTTTTAGAAACTGACAGAAGTTGTACTTAGTGTAGACACAAATGTTCACTTAGTGCTTCTCAAATGTTCACTAGTGAAGCCTCAAGACACCCCTGCAAATATGAATGGAAATATTATGCCCATCGTATCACTGGGAAAACCAAAGCAGAGAGCACAAGCTGTTGGTCTAAAGCTACATTCACCCTCATGCCACAAGGCATCCATATAAAACAGCAAGTCGGTAGCAACAAGAAATCAAATTAAGCAGAGTATCTTCTGCTGTTGCAAAATATACAGTATCTAATGGGAGTGAGACTGCAAAGCTTTCACACTGGCACTAAACATATTCTGCTTTACTGTTAGATTTTCCAAGTCTCTATATTTGACAGATTCCTGCTTACAAACTCCTGCTTTAAATTCTGTATGTAGTTCTCTGTAATTTCCTCTTCACCCTCCCTCCGTTCCTGCCCTGTTTCAATATGATGCTCTTTACAGTACAAAGAAGTACTTTTACTTGAGTTCACCGACCAATGCAGTAACAAGATCTACAGTCTGTTTTTAGTGGGTACAACCAGGACCGTGCATCTCTGCTTCTCATTTCAGACTGATACTCATCTCTATTTTGCATTTAAATTGCTGTGTATCATTTACCTCAAAAATGCAGAGCTATGGCCTCAGGGTATCTAATGTGATAGAAAGATACCTGCAGAATTCAGATAGTGACTTCTAAAACCACAGACAAGACTGTGAAATCCAACACCTGCTATGAATGCTGTGGAGTAGGTGTCTTAATCTCTTAGGCAGCTTTAGGAATCTCAGCAGTAAGTTCCTTGCACTCAGTCCTTGTCCCCACCCAGAGCCATGGACTGACAGTGTCTCTTCTACCTGACTACTGCAAACTGGAGGATCAGCCAAGTCCTTTCATCTGACTTAGGGACAGTGGACCAAATTCACCTTGGTGCTACCAAGCTGATGTCAGTGGAGTTACCTTAGGGATTTACTTGGCTCAGCACTCTGTGGTGAAAATGTAATTAAGTGAAAGAAAGCTGGACTGAAACGCCACAAAGAGAGGGGATTTCCTCCCCAACTCATAGTTAATCATCTCCACTGTCTTCCCAGAAAAGCCCATTTCTTTGATGCCAAAGCTCTGTGATGCTGAAATTGCAGAGCCAAATGTTTCTCCATTTGGCATGGGCTGGTGAGCTTTGTGCTCAAATGAGAGAGGGCTGGTGTTCAGAGGCTGTTAGCTCCTGGGCAGCCTGACTCTGGGCACCTTACTGCTCTTCAGAAGGGCAAGAAAAAACTCCGTAGACTCCCCTCTCCTGCCAAGGAAAGAATTTCTCAATATGAGTCCTGAAAACTAAATGGAAATCTTTTCCTACAGTGATGTCAGGGGATGCATGGAGGAAGGCAAGGGACTGGAAATTGTGCAGAAGCAAGAAACCCCACTGCTCTTGGGCAAAGGATGAACTACAAATACAAAAAATATTTACTTAGATTTGAGACCTTTTGGTAAGGTGATTAAAAAAGGCTGTTGCACATTCCTCCTAACTGACATGATGTGCTCCGACAGAACCTCGCTCTTGCTGTAGACAGGATATTCTGAGGACAGTGATGTAATTCCTCCATCAATAATGCTGCTGTGAATCTGGAGTGGAACTGCTGCAGATTTCTTTACTGATGGTGATGTAACTGAGATTAACAACCCCAGGTTCCAGTATAGGTTGGGAAATGATCTGTTAGAGAGCAGTGTAGGGGAAAGGGATCTAGGAGTCCTGGTGGACAGCAGGATGACCATGAGCCAGCACTGTGCCCTCGTGGCCAGGAAGGCCAATGGCATCCTGGGGTGCATTAGAAGGGGTGTGGTTAGTAGGTCAAGAGAGATGCTCCTCCCCCTCTGCTCTGCCCTGGTGAGGCCACATCTGGAATATTGTGTCCAGTTCTGGGCCCCACAGTTCAGGAAGGACAGGGAACTGCTGGAGAGAGTCCAGCACAGAGCCACCAAGATGATGAAGGGAGTGGAGCATCTCCCTGCTGAGGAAAGGCTGAGGGAGCTGGGGCTCTTTAGCTTGGAGAAGAGGAGACTGAGGGGTGCCTTCATTAATGTTTATAAATATGTTAAGGGAATGTCAGGAGGATGGAGCCAGGCTCTTCTCAGTGATGCCCAATGATAGGACAAGGGGCAATGGGTGTGAGCTGGAACACAGGAGGTTCCACTTAAACTTCAGAAGAAACTTCTTTACAGTGAGGGTGACAGAGCACTGGAACAGGCTGCCCAGGGAGGTTGTGGAGTCTTCTTCTCTGGAGACATTCAAGACCCACCTGGACGCCTTCCTGTGTGATCTCATTTAGGTTCCTGCTCTGGCAGGGGGATTGGACTGGATGATCTTTTGAGGGCCCTTCCAATCCCTAATATTCTGTGATTAGCCAGGCAGTGGATAAAGAAATCAGAGGAGGATCACACACATACACATACATTTGTATGCTTGTGTATAAAATTTTTGGCAAAACATTTCCTAGGGAAAATGCAGCAGATTAAGCTCTTTTCTGGTCTATAATGTGGAAAAAAAATTATAACTCACACTGCACACACTGGAAAGTTACATGTATCTCCACGCTGATTATATCTATCGAAGTCTGTAATCTGTGCCCAGCCACTTTACTGCAGGGGGTCTTTTCACCACTTGCTACCTGTTCCTGTAAAAATGGAGCACTTCCTCTTTTTAGCAAGACAGTGGTTTGCTGTGGGGATAAATTTATACCAGAAAACAAACAAAAAAAGAAGAAACAGATATTAGGAAAATGAGATGTAACTCCTCTTGTCTCAAAAGGGCAGCACTATATACAGAGCATGATGGCTTCCTGGAAGGTGTGGCAGCTACACTGAGTTCTCCAACCACATTTTATGCATAGCTGGTAGCATTCACTACTGTGAAATCAATTGAAGGTCAACTGTGCAGTGTTTTCACTTAAAAAAGAGCACAGACGGACAAAACCTTTTGAAGTTCTGGGTTCATTCTGAACTGATGGGTGCTCAGTCTGCCCTGTTCAGGGGGAGAGACTTTTTGACATCCAGTTGGTTGCCATACACATCACAGTCTCTGCAGAATCCCTTTTTGCTTCCTCCCAATGCAAAATGCATCACAGCACTTATAAAAGACGACTTATATTCGTGAGCCTTAAGAGATAGGAAGAAAGCACTGAGGCATCTTGTTTGCAGCTGCCATGAAGTCATGTTTTAAAAAATTATCAGGGTGGATGACTTATCACTTCCCAGAGACCTGAGCTCTGCAGACAAACTAGGACAAATCTTCCTGAATTTGTCTCAGTCTGCCAAAATGAATTCAAAGAGAAAGCTTTAAATAAGCAACCTTATTAAAAATAAACAGCTACTAGAAGAATCAAAGTCAAGTTTCTGGGTCTGTTTTTTTGGTTTTTTTTTTCTTTCTTTTTTTTTTAAACCAGGCACTTCTGGCAATTAGCTGATGTTTTAAGACTGCTCTCTTCCTCGCTCAGGGTGTGACAACAGCAAAGCTGAGTCATTTTTACAGCAGCTAAGTTAAATATTGCCAGCAAGTTCACATGGAAAACAGACTTCTTCCCTGTGATTCAAACATTTATTCCAAGTTTATTCAAGCTGAATTATCCAGTTAGTTGGATTTTTTTTTTTCCCTACTAAAAGGCATGTAGTTTTATCAACTCTTATCCAGAAACATCCAGGATTTAGCTTCCTTTTGTTTACCTGTCAATGAAACTAAGAATCCCACAGGGAAGGCTTCTAAATGTGCTGATTGAACCTGATGAAGTCAAGCTCACGTATGTGGACTGTAGCCCCTAATATTCACAGCATTGCTGGGAATCCAGCAAGACAGGGTTTTGGCAGGAAAACAGAGAATGGAGAAGTCCATAAAACTAAGAAAACCTCTCTGCTTATTTTTATTTAACACCAAAGTAGAATCAACACCTTGCAATGTTAAGACCTGAGCAAACAGATACTCAACTGGCAAGAGGATTCACGCAGACAGAGCCTTGATGGAAAAACTTCCCTCGCAATTTTTCACTGCAAAATTTTTATGACCTGATGAAAACTTGTAACTATTGAAAGCTCAGGGCTCGGATGCTCCTATGCAGTGTCAGTTAATCTACATACTGTGGAGAAAAATGAAAAACACCTGATAACTGAATTGCTGGATAACAGTAGAAATAATGCAAAATACTTTGTGCTTCCCTATAAAGCAGTAACAGTGTGCACTGTGAGACATGTTTCAGTTCTGAATAAAGGAAACTTGGATAATAGAGATTAAGAATGAAGAATACAGCCTAATTATACAAGATATGGGATAATAATGAAATGTAATAATACCCTGCATGAAAACAGTGCCACACATCTGCAGATCTCGAAGCATCATCAGCATGTATTAAGCCTTCCAACAGCTGTGAGATGTGAGAAGTTTAAATCTCCTCATTTTACAGTGGAAGAAATAGATGCAAATGATTACCAGAACTGTCAAAAGATTGTAAGTAGTGAACAGAGGTTTTGCCAACCTAAAAAGGCTGCAATTGCTTTTTGTTGGCCTCGATGTCCCATCACAAACCATTTCTGTGGGACAAGAGTAGCTCAACTAATATCATAGAATCATAGAATGGTTTGGGTTGGAAGAGACCTTAAAGCTCATCCAGTTCCAACCCCCCTGCCATCAGCAGGGACACCTTCCACTAGACCAGGTTGCTCAAAGCCTCATCCAACCTGGCCTTCAACACTTCCAGGGAGGAGCAGCCACAACTTCCTTAGGCAACCTGTTCCAGTGTCTGACCACCCTCACAGTGAAGAACTTCTTCCTAATATCTAATCTAAACCTCCCCTCTTTCAGTTTAAACCCATTTCCCCTTGTTTTGTCATTAACTGCCCTTATGAAAAGTCCTTCCCCAGGTTTCTTGTAGGCCCCCTTCAGGTATTTATATGATCTGATCACACATGATACTCTCCATGCTGCTCCAGAAAGCCCGGTCTGTCCTGAGCAAGTGCCAGTAAAGGCTACCAGCCACCTTTTACTAATGAGGATCTGAAGGAGGGAAGATATTTGGAGCAGATGTGAGCTTGCTGTACTCATGCTCCATGTTAACAAAAAGCCACATGAGACTATTGGTACGTGTTGTATCAGACACAGGGAAAGAGAAGGGTTTGCACTCTTTGGTCTGCGCCATGCTAACAGAGAGCTCGTGGCATTACCTTGCAATTAGAATGCACAACAGGAACCTAAATAAAGTGATTATTATGGGTCACAGAGGAAGCCTGTGGTAGTGTTTATTTCTCTGGAAGATTTTGAGCACAAAGTCAACATTTCCTTTCCACAGCATATGCTTGGTTCACACGCTGATGTTATAATTTACAAGTGGAAGCCGCCACACAACGATGCCCTTTAAAGGCCGAATGTTTTACACCTTGGATTCAGCACAGGAATGAAAGCCACTTTCACAGTTCGTTCTCTAAATGGGTAGCAAACCACAAGGCTCTTAGCTGAGAAGGAGAATCACCAGTCACATGGTACATAAAGACAAATATCAATTATAAACATGATGCTCCTTTAAAATAATGTCTCTTCAGACAGATAAATTGTTACTTACAGTTTTTGCTGGAGCACTACCTGGTAGTGGGCTTGTCTCAATGAAATACTTCCTCAGAAGGTGTTTGCTGGATTCAGGACTGTCCATCAGGATGTAGGAACAAAAGAAAGCTCCATTCCGTAATAAAAACACGGCTACATCTTCATTCCCTTTAGAGAAAAGACAGATTGTTTGTTCTCCTCTTCTCACATAAATGAACCAACAAGGAGCTGAACAGAAATCCTGAGAAATAACCACTTCTGAAAAAAAAACATGGGGGTATGCAAAAAGGGAACTGAACTGTGTAAAGACTGTTTCCTCCAGTGACAGGATTTAGTTTAGTCAAACTGAGACAGCAAAGACACTACGTAAAAGCAGGCTGCTTCTTTTTTATCCTTTTTGCCCTGTCTTATTAAACTATACACAAAACTGTGCTTTGAAGTGTAAATTATTCAGCCTAAATCAAGCCTGTGTGTCAGAGTGTCCATAACAATAATGCTTTTACTTGCAAGGTTTTTATTTTTGAAGGGTCTTTCCCCCAGGATTTTAAAGAAGAAAGTTCAGCTTCTCAGCATTTACTGTAATCTATTTTAGGAAGGTCCTGAGTTAAATTTGGCTAAGCCAAAAGATACAGAGCCAATTTTATTTTCATTTATCTCACTGGAAATCCAGAACAATTCCAGGCAAGCCAATTCATGGTGATACCTTCCTAGATGGGAACAACTCAGCCCATTCTTTAAAAGACACTGCAGGAAAAGGGCAAAGTTTTGAAGCATGCAAATACATACCTGCCTTTATAGCAGCATACAGGGGCAACCGTATAAGAACTGGAAACTCATTCTTCCTGACTGCACAGCTCTCTGGGTCAGCGCTGTAAGCACGAATTAGGAGTTTTACTATGTCCAAATGTCCCTGCTGGCAGGCAATGGCCAGCATCCAGTTCAGGAGTTGTTGGCAAGTACTAGGACCTACCAAAAAGACACAGCATTTGACTTAGTTGATGCCACCAGGTTGTGATGTGCAAGAGTCATCCACAAATAATGGTTATGCAAAGGGCATGGGGTGAAGCCCCTGAGGATAAAGGAGCAGAGTGCACTGCAAGAACACGTTACAGAAGAGCCCTAACCTGCTCAGGCACAAACTTTCCAGTTTTGCTTAACTGTTTTTCATTACCCAGCTAATGGGTGAACTTTTCTGACTATCCCTAAATAATCACGCGTAAGCTGGCAACAGCGGAAAGTTTTGAGGATGCCTGCTAGGCCACGAGCAAAAAAAACCCCAAAACCAAACATCTAATCCCAAGCAGAGGTGGCAAGAGATGATCAGGACTGTCTTTGCATCCAGAGACAACAGGCCTGATCCAACAGATATGAGATCCAAACATCCAAGATAGGTCACTTCCTCCAAGTTCATGAGGGGAGATACAAAGAATGGGGAAAACCAGCTGACTTTTCATGCTACTGGATGAATAAAACAAAAATAAATGTTTCAGACACCACAAAATAATTGTTTTACTTTGTTTTCAATGCAATCTAAGGTGTCCCACAAAAAATTCATTTCCCCTTGAAATATTTCATGTTGGATGAATTCTTAAGTATCAATTCATAGTAAAGTTAGACAAATGTCATTTAAGGCTAAAAACTAAAACACCATGTTGGTGAAATAAATGGAAAGCCCTGCATAAAAACTTCTGAAAGCTGATGTTTGTATAGAGCACCTTCCCTGAACCCCCAAAGAAAAGGTTTAAGGGAATTTTGGTCAGTTCTAAACTGTGCTCAGTTTCCAGAAACTACTTAAGTCACTTTTCATTATTGATAGTATTATATTAATGTAATTTAATTTTTGCTACCAGGTTACACTGTCAGCCTCCTTTCTGGCTGAAGGAAATGTTACATTTAATTGCATCCCCAATCTGGAATGTTTCTTTTGCTTATTAGTGCTCTTAACAGTTTAAAACCATCAAATAAACAGGTTTCCCAACAGGTTATTCCTGTTCTCATTGAGGACACTGGCAAGTATACACCTCCAGTGAAGAGTTGGAGCTATATATATTGCAGAGGTCTAGCTTAGCTGTTGTGGTTACTGCAGTGTCTGAGGTCAAGACAGCGATTCACCTGGCTGCTGTGCAGGACTGCTGGATCCTGAATCCATGGAGGGTCCCTGTGAGAAGCAGCTGCCATGCCCACAGCACAGTAAGAGAGCAACAGGGAACCCAAACACAAGTTCCTAGTCCTGACTCAGACTAATGCTCTTTTTCCCCTCCCACAGCTGCCTTAAGAATTGTCTGGGTCTAAAAATGTCTGTTCTGCTGTAAAATAATTGTTTAAATAAAATGTAATTAAAATATAATGATAATTCTAAAGAAGGAATTCTCCTGGAAGTCAAATCAAAATGCCAACAAGAGAGCACAGAGCATGCTGCCAGCTGTGCAGCCAAGCTATTACGCGCCAGACAGTCATGCTGCACTCTCACTCCCAGCACCACTGTGTCTGCTGGATCAGCACAGTGAGATGATGTTGTTTCCTGAAAATCCTTTAATTTCTCTGTGGGGTCTGGGATATTACCCAGCTGTGAGGGCTGATGGGAATGAATTGTCTAAATGGCATCTTCCTCCACTTCCAATGTGCAAACATGGAAGATTTTTATGCCTGTGTTTTTTTCCCCATCATGGGGGAAGTTTTCTTCAAACACAGCAGAGATTAGATCTCTCCAAGCACTTTCCCATGACTAAGCCCTTCCCTTTTCAAGGAATGTGAAAAAAATAAATAAATGCCTGCTTGAAGCTATAGCATACAGCTACCCAAAAGCTAGAGGAAAGGCAGAGGCAACCCAATAGGCTTACCATGCAAGGAATCCAGCAGCTCTTTCACAACATCCTTATGTCCAAAATATGCAGCCACCACAGCTGCATTATCATCATTAGGTTCTGTTGGTAACACCACTAATGCTTCCTTCAGTAAATACCTCACCGCCTGAAGATCTCCATATGCTGCTGCAATACCTAAAAGCTGGCACTGGTACAGAAAAAAAACAGCAAAATAAACTCTCTGTAAAGGGAGGGGGCAGAGAAAGAAAACATTTCTGAATGAACATATTTATCTGTGCCCATGCAAATACCTACCCATCACCACTGCAGTTAACTGAGAACATCATAAACACTAGTATCTGTTATAATCATTGCTGTCAAGATGTTAATTATATTAATTTGTTGGGTTTTGCTTTATAGGGTTTTTTTTTGTATGGTTTTACCACAAAAATGCCCAAGAATGGTGAGTGTAAAACTTATTTTTCATGGATCAACAGAAAAAGTATTTGCACAGCTCTGCCACAAGGTGTAGTATTTCCAGTTTTGGAGATGGCCAGTATGTCTGGACTTGGCACAGGTATTCTCCCAAAACACTAAGATATGGTCTGTGCAAAAAGCAGGCTCAAAATGAGGGCTCTGAAGGCAAGAGCAGCGCAGAAGCTGGCACAGAGGGTAGAGTTCCAAACACAAGCAGCAAAATCTTCCCAGGAGGCTATTAACCATCTTTGTACTGATGGGGGAATACATTTTTCTGCTAAGTCTATAAACAACTTCCTTTTTATAAGGAAAAAATCTATTTCCCTGTTTCTGTGACCACAGCAGCAGCACCACTCCTGGCACAGCCTCCTGTTCCTACACATGCTGTTCGCTACGGTCTGTCTCATCTTTCTGATCAGTGCCTTCAAGGGGAAATACTGTCCCTGAGCATATGTTCCTGAAGTGCCCCATACAACCAGCCATGTCTGGGACACTGCACCCACCAACACAGCAGGTCAAGGGAGGTGATTCTCCCCCTCTACTCAGACTTTGTGAGGTCCCATCTGGAATACTGCGCCCAGGCCTGGAGCCCCCAACACAAGAAAGATGTAGAGCTGTTGGAGTGGGTCCAGAGGAGGGCAATGAAGATGATCACAGGGCTCTGATCAGAGCACCTCTGCTGTGAGGACAGGCTGAGAGAGTTGGGGCTGCTCAGCCTGGAGAAGTAAAGGCTTTGGGGAGATCTTATAGAGGCCTTCCAGTACCTGAAGGGGCTCCAGGAAGGCTGGGGACGGACTTTTTACAGGGGGCTAGTAGTGATAGGATGAGGGGTGATGGCTTGAAACTGGAAAAGGGTAGATTTAGGTCAGATATTAGGAAGAAGTTCTTCACTGTGAGGGTGGTGAGACAGTGTCCCAGGTTGCCCAGAGAAGCTGTGGCTGCTCCTCCCTGGAAGTGTTGAAGGCCAGGCTGGATGAGGCTTTGAGCAACCTGGTCTAGTGGACGGTGTCCCTGCTGATGGCAGGGGGGTTGGAACTGGATGAGCTTTAAGGTCTCTTCCAACCCAAACCATTCTATGATCCTATAATTCTATATACAACTGAATGGATTTTTTGCATGAGAAACAACAGAAGACAGCAGCTTAGCCTTTTGGTTTCTTTCCCAGTAAAATTTGAGAAAGTAGTAACCTAACCCTACCTTTTCCACTTGCAGTGCAGTCTCCTCACATGACAACTTAATCAACTCTTGGGCCTTACTGGTGTCTCCAGCTCTGTAAGCATCCTGAATGCTTTCTGTCACAGGTGTTTGAATTATGGAGACTTCGCCCACTGTGGACTGTTTGCCACCCATGTCCACAGTTCCTGCAGTAAAAATAGAAAAGAGGTGTCAGGAAGAAGTACCTGTTCATTACTCATGCACATCTGCAACATCAATGCACCCTGGCAACAAAAAAAAAGGGGGTGAATTATTTCCAGTAGAATATTTACTGCACACAATTAAAACAAAAAAAGAGGAGAAACCTCAACACTCAGCTGCCTGATAAAAGAAAGTGATAATATGTTAAAGGACTTTCTGATAGGGACATGAAACTAAAAGGGACAGCGAGTTCCCCAATTGCTCCCAGAGGTGGTTTCCAAAGGATGGTGTGAAAGCCCACACACATGGACACGGATGCTCTGTGGCAGCATGTCACACTCGACCTTCTGCTGCAGGAGCCAGGGAAAGAAAAGGGTTTACACGAGACTGGCACCTGCAGTAGATCTGAAGAAGCAAGGTGTCTGCAGGACCTCCAAAGCAATTCTCGAATTATTAGCCTTGCTTCAGTCACACTTCATTCACCTCCTGATAACAGCTTCATAAAACCCTGCTGTACTTCTACAGCACTTTCAACCAGAGTTTATACACCTTGATGGACATGAAAAAAAAGAAATTGGGAATATTTTTACTCTGGGAAAACAGAGTAAAAGGAAACAAGATGCCCAGTGTCACCCTGATCAATCCTGGAGAGTCTCCTAGGCTAGACTTTTCTTTTTTTTATTAAAGTCATTAGGAGCCAGAAGAGTTTTTACATGTCAAAGATTAAAAGCTGCAAACCATTAGAGAAAATACTTGCGGTGGGTGGCTAACAAAGAGGCAGCCATGAAGTCTCACACCCACCCACCCACTCCCACATCTACCAGGACAGGGAAAGCATCAGGGAAGTCACTGAATTATGAGTGAGAAGTTCAGGTCCACTCCTGAATGACACGCAAGGCAGAGAAAAGAAGCACTTTTCACTTGAGAAGAGACCATTTCATAATCACTTTTGCCTGCTAAAACATTATTAATTATTATTGTTTGCTTGCAACTGGTTAAATAAAGCCCTTAAGCCCACAGATTTTCACACATGTTAACAAGGATTATTATTTTTTTTCAAATAGACACATAAGTCATGCAGGGTCTAGTTTAATGCAGCCTGGAAAAATAAGTAAATTTGGACCAATCTATAACTGTCAGTAAATATCTTTGAATAATGCCATGTGAATCACCGATAGATTCTGACTAATGCTTCTCATCAATTATTTAAACGAAGCTCCAATCACTCAGACATTGGAGATGGCTCCAGAGAGATTCATGCCATTAAAAATGTGCCCACATCAATAACCTTTCTCAGATGATGTGGAACGCGTGAAGGACAAGCAGCAGAAATCAAGGCAGATGAACGTGGCGTTAAGTGACAGGATAATAAACAGCATCTCAGAGTTCATGTTAATAGGTGCAGTGCCTTCCTAATTCTGTATTTTTCAGGGGTATGTGGGAAGAGAAATTCATCCAGCATTTGTTCCAGTCTTTTAGAGCAGACTCCTCATCTGTAAGGGATCTCTAACAATATTGCATATGATTTAATTGTCTATTTAATGGACACTAAAGGTAGGAAATGCAAATAATTCTTAGGCAAGTAGCTGTTTAAAGGGTGATAGAAGAGAGAACTTGAAAGCAAAATAGTTCTCTGGTCTAAACAACTCAGAACTGGAGTAAGTAAAATCAAGAAGTACAGACACAAGCAAACACTGCAGTTACTGGAACATGCAGCTTCCCCGCACTCAGCGCCCTGTGATGAAATCCTGAACCTTGAGAGAAGCACTGGAATTCCCCTTGGAGGAAAAAATGCCTCACATTGGAGACAGAAAACAGCTGGAAAGCTGAGCAGGAAGCCCCGCAAATCAGGGCTGAGAGAGCACAGCAACTTTAATCTGCTTACTAAAAAAAAATACTGAAAGGAGGGACAAAATTTTACTTCTTTCCAGCTTCAATCCTGATTTTGGGGACTATCTCTCAAGAACCACATCTGCAGCCAGTTCCACATGTAAAGGCACAAACTTTCTGCCAAAGCATTGAGCAGGGCCATCTGTCTTTGTTTTTTTTTAAATCCTGGCCAGGGAAGGTGGAGGTTGATGTATCTCGTAGTCAGAGATTCATCTGGGATCTGTGAGATCCTGGTGTCACTTCCTCATCTATTAGAGAGGTCTCCAGCCAACTCCTCATGCATCCTGCACATCAAAGTTCTCCTTGCAGAAGCACTTTCCACCTCTCCTCCTGGAACTGTCCCACTGTGCAGGGAAGACTACCAAACCAGTTGGCCATGGAGCACAAGAAGGACCACAATGTTGTAACCGAGGGAAGGAGGAACTCCACAAGCTAGATGCTAATCCCAAGACTGCTTCTGTGTTTTACCAAATGACTACATCATGAAACTACTTGGCTAACATGTCATGCTTCCTCTTTGGCCCCATTTTTGGCCCCCTCAAAATTTCTTATCTCCTTTGAAGTGTAATGGCTTAGTTACAACCACTGCCACTATCACCACTGTGTGGAGAACACAGGCTGGCCATCAACCATCGCGGTCTGCTCGTGTATGGTACGTGTAGATTTCTGGGCACTCCAGGAATAGGAAGGTCACAAACATCTGGTTTTGTGGAGTTTACATGCTCCCAGAGTTAGCTGGCACTTTAATCATAGTCTTTAGGATATTAATTTTAGTCTCTAAAATCAACTTTGGTCTTGTCTTACGCAAAGAAGAGCTTTTTATTGATCTAACCAAAACTGTCCAATTTTGAACATCCATCAAGTAGAATGCAATCAAAGCTTCATTGAATGTAAGAAATCTGGGTAATTCTACTGTTTGAAACCAATACATCTATATTAAATATTCTCATCAGAAAGATAATGCTGCTTTTCTTTTAAGTTTCTTATGTAACAGTCACAAAAACTTCTATGATTGCATTCTGCAGAGTAAATTGACCTCCTGCCTAAGACCTGAGGAAAAAAGCTGCCCAAGTTCTCCAGCAAAAAAGATCTTGCAATTTAATTAATTTACAAGCCTGAAAAGAGCAAAATTGGTGAGATACAGAGTGATAAAAAGCTTACCCCTCAACCAACAGTTGTACTCACATGGTTTGGTCAAAGTTAACTTGAGGTTTTAAAGGTTAAATGAGAGAAGGTGGGAAATCCATTCCTAACTTCCCAAAAAACACAGCAGCCATCCATTGCAAAGTTAAGCATCTCACCAACCAAACAACCCCATTTATAGAAGACTTCCTGGTGATTTAGTAAATAATATATTGATTTCTGAAATACAAGTGGAAAATAAGAAGTAGCACGTTTTCTAAGCTTAATTTATACTCACCAGTAGGAAAAAAATAAAGGAGGAAAATTGGAAAATTACATTCTACTGATTAAAGACTATTTTATTTCTACAAGCTGCATGCCTGAACTATCATCACTACTGGCATTCATGTAGGCTGGGGATAAGGTTTTGCCAATACATGCATCAGCCATTTTTAGCAAAAAACTGGGCTGAAACCCAAAGAAATTCTGCTTATGGTTTTAACCCTACAAATTTCACGCTCTTTACCTGAGCTGCTTCTTGGCTTTTTTAATAGGCTCACCTGACTCGCACAGAGCCTTGAACAACCAGGTACTGAAGAGCAATACTGAAGTTAAACAAGACTGAACCTCTATTTTTGGACTTGATCATGCAACATACTGAGAATTTAAGTTTGGTTGTAACAAAGTGCTTTTAATTCTTAGATGGCATGAGTTTAGGAAGCGGCTTCTGCACGTTGCACACCAGGATCTACATGGCTGTGTGACAGTGCACACGGCTATATGCAATACAGCATGGCAAGTTAGGGTATTCGAGCAATAATCCTTGGATATTCCTGTAATAAAAGCTACTAGCTTTTGCTTTATCACACACAGATCTGGGACAGAGTTCCTGTGTTGGCACAGGTCCCTCTAAAAGCACTGCCCCAAATCAACACCCCTCTTCTGACAGACAATGAAGGCCATTTGAAATGAGGTGGTACCGTGTGGGTTCATTTCTCTAACACATTTGAATGTCAAAGAAAATAAGGTCACGGGGTTTTCTCCCTGTTATTTAGATCACCTCTGCATCACCTTTATTTAACTCCTCCATAGATCCATGGCTCCTTTTCTCTGCTTGCCTTCTAATGACTGTAAGCAAACCAAGTGCTGTTTGTAAAGGGAAAATGAGAGGCATTTACCAACTTAAAAACACATTCTTCATCTATTCCTCACACAACTCTACAGCTTGTATCAAAGCAAATAACTTTGGAAATATTTCCCACTCTTGATTTCAATGTTTTGGTTTTTTGGAAGTAGCCTTTAAGCTCAGCTTTGCAGTAGCAGCCTTTCACAAAAGCTAAAGGCAAGAGTAATTGTCTTTTAAAAAATATTCCAATGGAAACAGCAGATATCAATAAAAAAGGCAGTGTTATTTTATTGCCATTCAAATGTTCCAAGAGCATCACTTCTGAAGTGCAACAGACTGCTGTCCCAGCTCAGAGAAACAAAGCAAAAAATAAGCCTTATTAATAATAAAGGGTACCATGAGAATTTCAGATATATGTGTAGGTACACCCTGTCTCAGGCCTTGTTCTTTCAGAGCAGGTGAAAAAAAAAAATAAATCTAAAATTTCTAAACTGACAGTATGCTATCATCAGCAAAAAGATGAGGATTTACAGGTCAATGCTGTGAATCAGCAAAGGGCTGTGTAACAAAACAGCACACTGTATAGATGATTATTATCTTTAGATCCCAAATCACTGCATTCCTGTCTCTGACACATAACCTCACACAGTCTGTAAGTGCTGCATTAGTCCCTTTGGTAAGGTAGGAGTTCTTTGACAACTAACTAGGATATTTTTATTTAGCAGAGAAAGACATAAATGAGATACTTAACACAGGATAAAATAGGGCAGGAAGCTACCTTACTCCAAAACAGCAATACAATAACAATAAAACTTGAAAACTGCTACTGACCTTGTCATAATGTGTGCAGGTATTTCCAGAGACAGGAGCAAATCAAGATGATGACTTTTAACACAGCATCCCATTCAGCAATGCTCAATTAAGCTATTAATTCCTTGGACTGATAGCCACCCACCTCTGCTTCAGCACAAGCAGCTCCTAGAGCAGCCACTGGATGTAGCATCATTTAGCTTGTAGTCTGAATTAATGACTACATTTGAGCTTTGACAGTCATCTCCATGTCCCATTACAGTGAAATCCAAGCCTCTGGTTCAGAGAGGATCTGGGGATGGGGGGTGGGCAGGGAGGCTGCCTCTCTCTGGGCTGAGCTCAGACATTAATTCCTCAACAGCACCAGATGGCTACATCTAACCTTCACCAGCTTAATCTTTTGCCATTTTGACTTCTGAGCACAGCCACAGAGCAAATAAAAAATGGGACAGAGATGAGGCTCAAGATGTGCTGAATATTTAAAGCCAACGCTCCCAAACGCTTAAAAACTCGCAAGTGTCACCAAACATTTTTCAATATTACTCTCTGGAAGCTTTGGCAGGCTGGTTTGCAAAATTAATGGAAAGCCGTGTTATTTCTGAGTCTCTGTAACAGATTCACATATCTGCTGCTGCTCTGAAAAACTTCAGACTTAATAAACCAAACAACAGCCAACGGGAAGCCTCCAGTGATTTCAAAGGATGATGGATCTGTCCTACATTGTGCTTTCCACTTAGATGGGTAAGGAGAATTTTTCAATCCTTTGGAAAATTTTGAGATACTGAAAAATAATTCCCATCCCAAACCAGGAAGAAAAAAACATAACCCTGAGTTCTTTAAAACACCCCCAAAAACTCAAACATTTTTAAATCAGTCCAGGACAGTAAAAATGCTTTATGAAACAAAGATACTTTTTGTGTTTCTCCTCTAATTAGCTGACACTTCAAAACAGGGTTTCATTTCTTGTTTAAAAAAGTTAAAAGGTTTCATTCATTTATTTCAATCATTCATTTCTTAAAAGATACAGTCGTGGACTAAGGTCTGTTCCCAGGAGGGAAGCTGCTCCCTCTGCCTGCCCACATGCACTCAGTCCAAGTGGCACCTGGCCCAGAACCACGCAAAGGAAGGTCCTGCAGCAAGAATCCCATCATCTATTTCACCTTGTTCTCAGATTGAGGCAAAATACATTCAGCCCAACCAATTCCATTACAAAATGTCCCCAGCAGGATTAAAAAAAATGGTCAGAATCACTTATAAACCCCTTTGTGAGAAGATAAGGAGAGGAAGTTACAGTAAATCCAATCGAGAGATAACAAGAGAGTTTATCTGGGAAATTGAGCATCCCCACTGGAGAGACCACACCAGAATTGGGCCGTGTCCCTCTGACCTTGATTAGTATCTCACCACAACGAGTGAGACGTGCCAGCTTCTCCAGACAGAGAGGGAACCCTCCACACACTTATTCTGCCTATTTTTTGTGGTTCCATTTCACCCAAACATCCATTATTTCAGCTAATTAAAGGAGTGGCTCTACACTAAGATCTGCCTGCCAAGGCAGTGGAGAAGATGATGTATTGAGTACAAAAAAACCCCACATCTACAACAGAGCTTACAATCAATGCTCATTGCCCCAAAAAGAAACTTATAACCCTACAAAAGACCTGATCTGAAATGTAAAAGAAGGCTTCAAAAGACAAAAATCCAGTACCAAAGGGATCTTTTTCACTGTTATTGCATAATCTGGAATTATTTTTAAGTTGTTTACATGCCAGTACCAAGCATGCAAAGTGTTGATTTGCATTAAACATTTTCCAGCAAGCATACAGGATCTTGTAAAGGGCATGCTGACAGTTTTAGGTACAGCAATGCAAAGGGACCAATTAGCACCAAAGCCATTGGAAATTTTCTATTTAGAAACACTCTTAACCTGCAAGAAAAAAAAAAATTGCTAATGCAAACCTGAAAGGAAAATATTTAGTCCCAGATGGAAAAATGCTCTGGACTCTTTGCCTTTTTAAGGGGATCCAGAACTGAATTACAAAAAAAAACCCCAGATGCCTCCAAAAGCTTTAGCTCTGCACTTACACAACCATTTCTCCATCACCCAGGATAATGGGGGAAGAAGGGACAGAAAAGCCTCAAATACTAATAACCCTGAGGCTCAGCAGGCTGCAGTGGGCAGTGTCACAGATGCCCCAACAGCTGTGTGAAGTTGTCTGTCTGTCACAGCCAGCGCTGAGCTGAGGCTAAAAAGCTCTACCAATGTCAGGCTCCTCCATTAGTGTTCATACCTTCAGGATTCCCAGGACTCTGGAAATTCTTTGCATGGTCCAAGAAGTCCAAATGAAACCAAACTGGTTATTCCTATTTTGTTGAAGAACAACAGAGGTTCCACAAAGCCACTCCAAGGCAATGAGTGTAGAGAGAGCACAAAGAAATACACGAGGGAATACGACCACCAAAGCAAACCCATCGTGCCAGCAGGTACATCACGTTGGAAAATGTAAGGTCGTTTCAGGGTCACTAATGATACCTGCAGCTATCCAGGGAAAAGGAACATGGGCTACACATGACAGCCTGGGATGTGCTGCTCTCTTGTGCTCTGCAGGAGGACAGCTCTGCCTTAGACACGATGCTTCCCGTCGGCTGTTTTAAAAGTGCATGTACCATTTCCACTGCCCTGGGCTATCCCTGATGGAAGAGAGACAGCAGGACTGGGATTCTCACCGCAGAGTCAGAGCAGAGGCATCTCATCAGCACTGTGACTGGGCATCCCTTTGTCCCACACGGGCTGTGGGGGCTGCAGCCAGCCTCTCCTGTGCTGGTGAACCCTCCCCAAATCCCCGGCCAGCACCCAGGCTCCCATTGCTCCACACCCCACCTTTAGTCTCACCCTCTCTATTAATTAAGCTTCCTTATCTGTGATAGAGAGCACCAAGACAACCTCCACATCCTGAATGAATGGCAGCAGCCAACACAAACACAGGGCTGCTGCCTCCCCCTCCTCCTCCTCTCTCTTCTCCTTCTGCCTTTTCACCAAGCAGCTGGGTACCAAACACAAGCAGACAGCCCTTCGCTAACCCTGCCATCACCAACTTACCAGCACAACAAACTGGGCTGCTCTCCATGACAGGGATGGTTTTGCCTTCTCCTCCAAGTACAAGTGTCAGGCCTAAGCAGTTTCATGTGCACATCTTCATCCCTTTCCATCTGTAGGAGGACTCAGGGCATCAGTGGCCACACACAACACATTTCTCAGTGGTTGGGTTGTCTCTTGAAGGCACCATCGTCTCAGGAAGACACACTACTAACCTTTGGGCAGGGAAGGAACGGGATGGAGATGACCTCCAGCAAGCACAGGGTAAAGGCTGGCTCGTGCAGTGAAGGGGGATACCCCACATCCCTCCTGTAATGCCCTCTTCGGGGTGCAAAGGATCAGCAAAGACCACAGACAACACTGATGGTGTTAATTTCCACCCCCACGGGAAAGAGATGGAGGGAACCAAGAGAGCTCCAAATGGCCACAGAGCCAATTGCTGTATTGAAAATACAAATGACTCAGCTCTTAAGTGAAAGTTTCTATTTTTGTCTTTTGGCCTCAGTGATTTGGTTCCAATCCTACAGCTTGAATCATTCAGAAACACGCTTTTGCACGCAGGGCCAGCTATGCCACTCTTGCTTTCCAAATTTTAAATTGGAAGATATACATTAAGCATGCAGAAATATGATTATGCTTTTGGATTCTCTTCGTGTTCACTTCCAGGCATGGCTGGAGAGAGGGGATTATTCAATGATGAAAGGTGTCTCTAGTGAGACCATTCCTCTCCAACTGAATCAAATATTATAGCCACGAAACCAAACCAAGATTGGATTTCATTTGCAACTTCATAAAATAAAATTTCACAGCTAACTTTGGTTTCTTTTGAAACTTTTCCTTTTCCCTAATGTTTAAGCTTTCATCAGAAGGGAAAAAATTCCATGCATAAATGTTTTCTCACATTCAATGAAATAATTTGTTCAACATTCTTCTTCTAAAAAAAAAAGGTCATGAATATTCACATTGAGGAAGCACCAAGTCATGGCCAGATCCCTTCTGCTACACCCTCCTTAGACATATATTTAAAGCTAGCTTTAGAAAGAAGCAAATGCATTTAGCTCCAGCTGTGAGAGGCTACACCTGGAAGAGTTCAGGGAGGGACTCCCTGTGTGTGTGTGAGGGGAGGACAGACCCAAGGTCTCTGCTCAGAATTCGAGTCCTTCACCGGCTCCGTCAAAGACACATCCAGCAATTCCACAGCTTGTCTGAGTTGAGAAAAGCAGCTCTCACTCTTATGTTTCACTTTAATAACACGTGTAAACACCCTCCTAAATGGAAAATCCATTCACGACACTCCAACTCAACTGCTGGTCAAAAATAATAGCACAGAAGCAGTCACCATCTGTCTCTCCAGCCCCATGAAACCCCACAGATGCTTTCAGAGAAAGCTGATGAAAGTGGCTGATGAAGCTGATAGCTGCTCCCTTGGGTTCCCTTGGGCCAGCACAACAAGCCCAGTTCTCCATCCCTCCATCCCATGGCAGGGGTCCTGGGTAGCTGCTGTCACCTGCACGGTCACCAGAGACCCCCCTCCCTTCCCCAAGGAGCACAACCGGTCTCTTATGGAACCTGGACTTATGATGATTTGGGAAAGGCTGGACAGAGAGGAGAAAAAAAGGGAAAGCAACATTAAAAGGATATGTAAAATACCTTGCACAATTCCAGTTTATCATGTTCAAGGAAGATAAAGAGAATCTGGAAGAGGAGGAGAAGACAAATCGAAGAAATGGACAATCTAATTACAAGACCACAGATGAGAAGAGCTTGGCTTGTTGAGCCTGGAAAAATGAAGGCTGGATGGGGATGGAAATACTGTCTATAAATACACCCAGAGGGAGACACCAGGGAAGGAGAAGAGCTATTTATGTACAAGGTATGAATCCATTTTGGCTGCCAGTTAGAAGAAAGTTTAAAACATTGGAGAAATGAGGCTTTGGAACAGTCTTCTAGAAAAAGCAGAAGAAACAGACAAGTCAACTTGCTTAAAACAGGTCTTGCAGAAGGTTTTAGTGCGACATCAGGACAATGGCTTCCACACTCCTCGCAGTCCTACAGCCTACGTTCCCATTTTACACATGTGCAGAAGTTAACTCAGCTACCAGGCACTAACAGCCACAACACACGAGGTAACAACATCTTCAAAGGCTACTCTGAGGAAAGTTTGTAGAAAGAGAGAATATATTTTATTAAAAAACTGATAGATTTAGGAAAAAAGGAGGTACATCTAAGAGAAAAAGCCTTTTGAGGGATTTGAGGGGGTAAACACCCCACGCAGCAAAATCCAAACTTAAGTCTGTGTTTGACACAGCTCAGCGTGCTGCTTTAACTGTGTCTGCTAGCCTAATAAAATACCTTTTACTCTTTGCTATCCTCACTCCTCATTTATCACCAAGACAACAACAAATCTAGATCAGTTTAGGTAAAAGCGTTGCATGCACAGGAAAAGAAAATGTAATCAAGATATTGAATATGGTTGGCATCAAGAGAATTGAACAGGCAATTTGGCAACAGCAGAGAGGAGAGAAGTGCAGAGCTGGGAAGAGCATCAGAGGAAAGAGATGAATATGATAGTCTGGAAAAGAGGTAAAAAAAAAAACCAAAACAGTGGAGAAAGTGAGGCTTCACGCCAGCTTCCACTGAACTCAGTGTGAGCACTTCCACCAGCTTCCATGTGAGCAGGAGCAGACCCTCCTGGATGCTGGTACCAGCACAGAATATTGCAGAGGGGAGATGACCTGAAGAACTGTGTGCAGATGTTCAGAGCAGAAGAGAAAACCTGATGAAAGGACCTCTGCTGTTGGCCACGACAGTGCCCGTCCTGAATCAGGCAGCATAGTGATCTACGCTTTGCCAAAAGTGCCAAAGCTTTAATGAGGGGCTACCAACAAGACTAAAACTTTCCCTCGCTTGTGACAGAACCTACAAGTGGCAGAAGTGCCTGCACGTGCAGAGGGGGAATGGGGAGATGTTTCCCTTTTGTTTTCCTGATGTCTGGGAACACCAGCATTCATTGCAGTGGAGGGAGGATGAGGACGCTGGGGAGGATGCTATGTTCAAATGAAGGTACATGATGTGAACCTGAAAAATTAGGCAAGGCACATTTCATCCCCTTCCCACCAACCTGTGGTGAACTCTGATCCATTGCATCTGAGAAGCAGGTCCAATCCATGCAAATTATTTTGATTCGATAGTTTTTATTCTCCATCTGCCACTGTGTGAAAGGTCCAAGGTGGAAAACATTGGAGAACCGACCGTGATTACAATCCCACTTAAGGAGCTAGACTTATTTGTTTTTCAAGCTATGTTTGATATCTGAAAAGGGATGCTGTCCATTAATGGTACCAAAAAAAAAAGTTCCTGTTTGATGCAAAAATAAAAGCATTTTCAAAGGCTCTTTGATGTGCAAGACAGAAAGACATGCAGGCAGATTCTGGAGGAGGTCTTGTCTTCAGCAATTACCAGCAACCTTTTTGAATCTTACTCCCCAGACAGAATTTTTACGTGAAGTAGATAGTCACACTGCAGAGTGCATCAGCTCTAAACCTTGTGGCTTTTCAATTAAGCAGCAGTAACCTCTAGTCAAAATACTCTTTAACCAACATGGGAATAAAACAAATAACCTCTAAACCAACTAACTGCAGGTGAAGCAATTCCAAAGACATACATGCTTTTAAAAGATTTCATTTTGAACTTTCCTTGAGTAGCCACGCCAGTTTTCCAAGCGATATTCAGATCATTAAAACAAGCGGTGATGTAATTTCCACAGCGACCACAAACATACCAAGAATATTTGAGCTAAATTTATCCAGGCTTTTTGTTTGAATCACTGCTTTGGTCCATTATTTTTCCATGATTTTCAGCTATGCACAGAAAAGTTGTGGACAGTGTAGGACTGAGCTTTCCCCAGCAGTATCCAAAATGCCAATCTTTATGTTTGGGAGCCTCATATTGACTATTAGAAATGAAATGAAGCTGCTCCTCCAGCTCCCAACCCCAGGTCTCTGCTCCTTTCACCCTCTGCCTTCCTCCCGCCCTTCCTGTAGTAGACTGACCCTTTCCCTCACCCTTGGGTGATGCAACACAGAGCTTGTCTTTGTGGACGGGAAGTTCCTGAAGCTCGCCACAGATCTGCTGCCCTCCCCAGCTGGAGAGGAAGAGCTGAAAAAAGAGAGGACCTGCACCAGACTTCTCACTCCTCTGTGCAGCTCCATGGCAGACACCAAGTCCTGACAGCTTGTCTGGAGCAACACATCCCACCACCACAGGTACCTGTGCCAGGAGAGCTCAGGCTGGGGAAGGCTGTCTAGGGACCTTCACCAGCAGGTAGACATGTCCCTGCAAAAAATACATAATCTACAAAGACATCACTGGGTTTCACCCTCTCTTCCCACACGCACAGGGAGGCTAAATGTCATACTAGGAGGGACTGAGCACTTGCAAAGACTGCAGCACAACCCCTGAGATCTTCCTGTATCAACTCTGCTGTTGTTCCATGGGAATGTTTTTTCAACTGTCATATTTTAACGTGGTCTGAATATGTCCTTGCTGACTCCATCTCAGATCCACGATGAGACTCACCGACTTTGCCGGCATGTAGCTGTACATGTTTTAATGGCAGTCTGTAGCTTCTGAAAGCACATTTTTTTTCTTAAAACCAGAAACTGTTGATCCCCAGAGCCCCTCTGACTGCAGGATGGCTTTTTGAATGTTGAGGACCTTGAAAGAGGGGAGGTTTAGATTAGATATTAGGAAGTAGTTCTTCACTGTGAGGGTGGTCAGACACTGGAACAGGTTGCCCAAGGAAGTTGTAGATGCCCCCTCCCTGGAAGTGTTCAAGGCCAGGTTGGATGAGGCTTTGAGCAACCTGGTCTAGTGGAAGGTGTCCCTGCTGATGGCAGGGGGGTTGGGACTGGATGAGCTTTAAGGTCCCCTCCAACCCAAACCATTCTATGATTAAAGTCTTCTAAAAGTCCTCCCTTTAAGTAAGAGCAATGCACAAATTCCAAGTGTGGACACACTGCTGTTGTGAAACTATCAGCAGCTTACGTAAAAGTGCTGCTGCTGTGGTGATACATATTCATGCAAAATGCTGACCCACTAATGAGCACACAGACTTGGATTAAGGAAAGGAATTAAATATCAGCCCAACTTGATATAAAATCTGAAACAGAACCTACCAAGGGACAGACTTCACCTATACAGCAGATTGGGAGCTGAATGGTATAAAATCCATCCCCACATCCTCATCTGCAATGCAAGCACTTCCTCGCCGTTAGCTGCCAAGCAGAGCCCTGGCAGCCCCTTTATCGATCAGAGAAATGAAAAACAAACAAACCACAGACTTAATGCTGTCAGGATCCCTGAAGATTTGATCCCAAGCCTGTTATGTCGGTGCAAAGACTTTAATGGGTTTTGGATAAGGCCCCCATAGGCTTTGGAGGGGATAAAAAAAATATTGTAGCACTTTCTTTCATGCAAGTATAAAATTGCCTGCAACATCACTGACAAAACAATAAATCAATTACAGGCCTGGTAAAGACTGAGTTGGTGTGAACACTATCAACTGCTTTTTCCCACTGAAACAGAGGACAAGAGTTCTATGACCAGAGTGTCAACCCCCACTTGAGAGCTACTTTATAATCCCACATGAGTAATACCATTAAGGAGTCCCTGTGTACAGGTTCTAAGGGCAAAGGATTTTCTTTACTACCTTACCACCTTATCTTTGGTTTTTTTCTAGGCTTCTTGATAGAGCTGTCATAAGTTACCTTTTAATGTAAATAAATTTGAACTGGAAGGTGGAAAAATAAAGCTGTATAGCAGCAGATAATGTTAGATACAGCTCAGATAAAGATCAGTGTTTTATTACTGTCTGTAAATCAATCTGGTTTTCAGGTTGGATTCTCTGTTCAATTAGCTTCCCCAAGTCTGTACCTGGCACCCCCAGTAGTTCTGCCCTCCTCGCTACAGACCTCAAGCTCAAGAGCAGGCTGGCTTTCATGGTACTCATTGGGAAAAAGCTGGTCCTGCCACTACTAAGACCTAAGTGATCCTCTGTATTTCCCTAACTTCTGAGGGGTACAGCATCCATGAGCCAAACTACCACTTTCCAGTGCACAAGAACATGTTTTCAAAGATAAATGGTCCTTCCAGGTACTTCTTTCAAAATACAAGGGACAACTTCTTACGTGTATGTCTAAAGAACAGATCCAGACTCTGCAAATCAGTTCAGAGCATCTTAAATTAAGCACCTACATGCCTGAGCATTCATTGTCCTTTTTGGAAGCCCAGGTTCAGTTCAGTGAGAAGGTGGAACATGTGATGGAGCTACATTCTGCACAGGAGAGCAGACTTAACCACACGCATTTTCTGCTGCATACCAGCCTTCCGCATTGGCTTCTGGCCCCATGTGAGACTGCACCACTTCTGTATGAAGTGTGTATTTAAATATGTTTAAAAATACAAGCCTATTACTGCTTTACTAGTGTACTTCCTATTCCTGATTAGCATTTCCTACTTCTCCTTCTGCAGGGCATTATGCAGTTAAGACTAACTCACATAAGATATATATATATTTTTTTGTTTTTGTTTTTGCTTGTAGGAATACTTTCAATTTGCTGTCTGAACTCAAATTAACTTGCAGCTTAACAAGCAGGAAGAAAACCATAAAAACTTTCAAAGCTCATTTAGTCTAATTATAAAGAACTTCAAACAACCAACACACTGTGCAAGTCTCTAGTGCTCCATGTGCTCAGATCACCTCCCAGATGCTCTCCTTGTCCTTCTCACCATCATGCTGCCTCAGCAGATTCAGGGTAACGTTACTATCTCCACTGTGTGGATGGAAAAAGCAGGATAGAAGGTGTGAGTAGTTTTTCCCTGTTTTACAGCACAACATTTCCCAAGACCTAGCTGCTGGTCCCAGCCCCATGCATGCAGTTGATACAAAGATTTTAAGGTTTACATGGGGATTTCACGAGGAACAAAGTGATGTCAG